>NW_026691287.1:0-186111 GCF_020826845.1 Diceros bicornis minor
CGGCGCCCTTCCCCAGGGCATCCAAGGGCAGGCTCGGTGCCAGCCCCACCCCGCTCGCCAACTGCCCGACCATCGTCCTCCCTCGGGGGGCTGGGCAGGACAGGGACCGGGTGTGGGAGGCCTCCAGATCTCAGGCTGGCACACCGTTTACCAGGCTGCTTCCTCCTCTGACGGGGGACCCAGCACACGCCCCAGGAGACTTGGCAGCCGCCCTCCAGGTTTCTAGCCTCTGGAACTCGTCCCCTTGGAAGGGGCCTGGCCCTGGTGCCAGGTATCGGCTGGCTCGGCCAGCCTCCTTTGGAGAAAGCAGGCAAGCCAAGCCAGGCTTGCAGTGGCCCTGGCGTGACACCCTGCCACCTCAGGCAGAGGGCCTCCCGCGTGCCCTCCATGGCGGTTTCTCCCCGGAGCCGTGGCCTGGGCACTAGGAAGGCCGGGCCTCCCCCGACTCCCGAGGAGGACGGGGCCTAGCGCAGTTGCGCCCTGGCCCCCAAACCCTCTGGTGCCATCTGCCTGTCTCGGCACTTCTGACTCCACAGAGCCTTTCCTGCATCTGGGCTGCCTGCCGTGGCAAAGTGCAGGGCGTGGGGTGAGGCCATGTTTTGTCTTTCCAGGAAAAAATGAGCCCCTGGCCGAAGCAGCAGGCCCAGGCAGAGCCTTGAGCTTGAAGCCCAGTAGGTCTGTGGCCCTCAGGGCAGAGCCATGCTTTCAAGGCAGGGAAGCGGCCTGCAAGCTGAGTGGGAGTGGGGGAGGTGAGGGAGACAGCTGAAGCCGAGTCCAGAAGGGCGGCGATGGAAGAGCTGCAGCTGGGTCAGCGCTGGAGGGGAGGGGGGGGGGGGGGGGGGGGGGGGGGGGGGGGGGGGGGGGGGGGGGGGGGGGGGGGGGGGGGGGGGGGGGGGGGGGGGGGGGGGGGGGGAGGGGGGGGGGGGGGGGGGGGGGGGGGGGGGGGGGGGGGGGGGGGGGGGGGGGGTGGGGGGGGGGGGGGGGGGTGGGGGGGGTGGGGGGGGGGGGGGGGGGGGGGGGGGGGGGGGGGGGGGGGGGGGGGGGGGGGGGGGGGGGGGGGGGGGGGGGGGGGGGGGGGGGGGGGGGGGGGGGGGGGGGGGGGGGGGGGGGGGGGGGGGGGGGGGGGGGGGGGGGGGGGGGGGGGGGGGGGGGGGGGGGGTGGGGGGGGGGGGGGGGGGGGGGGGGGGGGGGGGGGGGGGGGGGGGGGGGGGGGGGGGGGGGGGGGGGGGGGGGGGGGGGGGGGGGGGGGGGGGGGGGGGGGGGGGGGGGGTGGGGGGGGGGGGGGTGGGGGGGGGGAGGGGGTGGGGGGGGGGGGGGGGGGGGGGGGGGGGGGGGGGTGGGGGGGGGGGGGGGGGGGGGGGGGGGGGGGGGGGGGGGGGGGGGGGGGGGGGGGGGGGGGGGGGGGGGGGGGGGGGGGGTGGGGGGGGGGGGGGGGGGGGGGGGGGGGTGGGGGGGGGGCCTGGAGGGAGGGCGGGGCCTTCACTGAGGACCCCCCCCACCCCGAGGTCAGCCCTAAGCCCAGGCGGTCACGCATGCGCCCTTGGCCTGTGCGGTGTGTGGGGGGTTGAACCCAAGCCCGCAGTGCTCCCGGAGCGGCCAGAGAAAGAAGGGCCCATGGAGAGGTAGGCGAGGTGGGCAGGGGGGCGCCACCTTGCTCTCCTCAGCTCCCTGAGGGAGAGAGACAGTGACAGAGACAGAGAGAGAGATCCCTGACCTCTGAGTCTCTGCCTCCACCGCTGGCTGGTGCCAACTCACGCGCCATCCCACTTCCAGCCATCACCCCCACGCCTGCCCCGGGGCCAGCCCCCACCACAGAGAGGCCGGTTGGTTCCTGCTCACCTCTGTGCCGTCCCTTCCCGACCTGACCCCAGTGCACGGGATAAGCTTCAGACAAGTCTTTCCATGTCCCTCTGCATGACAATAGACTTCCTCCCCTCTCCCATTCCACAGGCCCACCCGGGACATCCACCTTTGTCATTAGCTCAGGAGAGGATGCAAGATGAGAATCTCTGCTATTGTGTGGGGAGACTCAGTTTCCCGGGTTTCCCCCATGGACACATGTTCTTCAGCTGGGTCTGATTTTCTCCAGACAAGCTGTCTTGGGAAGAATTTGGCCAGCCCTAAGAACCTGAAGGGAAAGGGCGGAGGGGGGTTCTCTCTCTGCCCCCGACAGCCCCGAGCTGGGTCGGTCCCTCAGACCTGGCCAGGGGCAGCCCATCCCCCGGCGCCCTTCCCCGGGGCATCCAAGGGCAGGCTCGGCGCCAGCCCCACCCCGCTCGCCACTGCCCGACCATCGTCCTCCCTCGGGGGGCCTGGGCAGGACAGGGACCCGGCTGTGGGAGGCCTCCAGATCTCAGGCCTGGCACACCGTTTACCAGGCTGCTTCCTCCTCTGACGGGGGCCCAGCACACGCCCCAGGAGACTTGGCAGCCGCCCCCAGGGCTCTAGCCTCTGGAACTCGTCCCCTTGGAAGGGGCCTGGCCCAGGTGCCAGGTTCGGCTGGTCGGCCAGCCTCCTTTGGAGAAAGCAGGCAAGCCGAGCCAGGCTTGCAGTGGCCCTGGCGTGACACCTGCCACCTCAGGCAGAGGGCCTCCCGCGTGCCCTCCATGGCGGGTTTCTCCCCGGAGCCGTGGCCTGGGCACTAGGAAGGCCGGGCCTCCCCGACTCCCGGGAGGAGGGGCTAGCCCAGTTGCGCCCTGGCCCCCAAACCCTCTGGTGCCATCTGCCTGTCTCGGCACTTCTGACTCCACACAGCCTTTCCTACATCTGGGGTGCCTGCCGTGGCAAAGTGCAGGCGTGGGGTGAGGCCATGGCTTTGTCTTTCCAGGAAAAAATGAGCCCCTGGCCGAAGCAGCAGGCCCAGGCAGAGTCTTGAGCTTGAAGCCCAGTAGGTCTGTGGCCCTCAGGGCCAGAGCAATGCTTTCAAGGCAGGGAAGCGGCCTGCAAGCTGAGTGGGAGTGGGGGAGGGGAGGGAGACAGCTGAAGCCGAGTCCAGAAGGGCGGCGATGGAAGAGCTGCAGCTGGGTCAGAGCCTGGAGGGAGGGCGGGGCCTTCACTGAGGACCCCCCCACCCCCCCCCCAGGCCAGCCCTAGGCCCCGGCGGTCGCGCATGCGCCCTTGGCCTGTGCGGTGTGTGGGGGCTTGAACCCAAGCCCGCAGGGCTCCCGGAGCGGCCAGAGAAAGAAGGGCCCATGGAGAGGTAGGCGAGGTGGGCAGGGGGCGCCACCTTACTCTCTTCAGCTCCCTGAGGGAGAGAGACAGAGACAGAGACAGAGAGAGAGATCCCTGACCTCTAAGTCTCTGCCTCCACCGCTGGCTGGTGCCAAATCACGCGCCATCCCACTTCCAGCCATCACCCCCATGCCTGCCCCGGGGCCAGCCCCACCACAGAGAGGCCGGTTGGTTCCTGCTCACCTCTGTGCCGTCCCTTCCCGACCTGACCCCAGTGCAGGGGATAAGCTTCAGACAAGTCTTTCCATGTCCCTCTGCATGACAATAGACTTCCTCCCCTCTCCCATTCCACAGGCCCACCCACCCGGGACATCCACCTTTGTCATTAGCTCAGGAGAGGATGCAAGATGAGAATCTCTGCTATTGTGTGGGGAGACTCAGTTTCCCGGGTTTCCCCCATGGACACATGTTCTTCAGCTGGGTCTGATTTTCTCCAGACAAGCTGTCTTGGGAAGGATTTGGCCAGCCCTAAGAACCTGAAGGGAAAGGGCGGAGGGGGGTTCTCTCTCTGCCCCCGACAGCCCCGAGCTGGGTCGGTCCCTCACACCTGGCCAGGGGCAGCCCATCCCCCGGCGCCCTTCCCCGGGGCATCCAAGGGCAGGCTCGGCGCCAGCCCCACCCCGCTCGCCACTGCCCGACCATCGCCACTGCCCGACCATCGTCCTCCCTCGGGGGGCCTGGGCAGGACAGGGACCCGGCTGTGGGAGGCCTCCAGATCTCAGGCCTGGCACACCGTTTACCAGGCTGCTTCCTCCTCTGACGGGGGCCCAGCACACGCCCCAGGAGACTTGGCAGCCGCCCCCAGGGCTCTAGCCTCTGGAACTCGTCCCCTTGGAAGGGGCCTGGCCCAGGTGCCAGGTTCGGCTGGTCGGCCAGCCTCCTTTGGAGAAAGCAGGCAAGCCGAGCCAGGCTTGCAGTGGCCCTGGCGTGACACCTGCCACCTCAGGCAGAGGGCCTCCCGCGTGCCCTCCATGGCGGGTTTCTCCCCGGAGCCGTGGCCTGGGCACTAGGAAGGCCGGGCCTCCCCGACTCCCGGGAGGAGGGGCTAGCCCAGTTGCGCCCTGGCCCCCAAACCCTCTGGTGCCATCTGCCTGTCTCGGCACTTCTGACTCCACACAGCCTTTCCTACCTCTGGGCTGCCTGCCGTGGCAAAGTGCAGGCGTGGGGTGAGGCCATGGCTTTGTCTTTCCAGGAAAAAATGAGCCCCTGGCCGAAGCAGCAGGCCCAGGCAGAGCCTTGAGCTTGAAGCCCAGTAGGTCTGTGGCCCTCAGGGCCAGAGCAATGCTTTCAAGGCAGGGAAGCGGCCTGCAAGCTGAGTGGGAGTGGGGGAGGGGAGGCCGAGTCCAGAAGGGCGGCGATGGAAGAGCTGCAGCTGGGTCAGAGCCTGGAGGGAGGGCGGGGCCTTCACTGAGGACCCCCCCGCCCCCCGAAGCCAGCCCTAGGCCCCGGCGGTCGCGCATGCGCCCTTGGCCTGTGCGGTGTGTGGGGGCTTGAACCCAAGCCCGCAGGGCTCCCGGAGCGGCCAGAGAAAGAAGGGCCCATGGAGAGGTAGGCGAGGTGGGCAGGGGGCGCCACCTTACTCTCCTCAGCTCCCTGAGGGAGAGAGAGAGAGACAGAGACAGAGAGAGAGATCCCTGACCTCTGAGTCTCTGCCTTCACCGCTGGCTGGTGCTAACTCACGCGCCATCCCACTTCCAACCATCACCCCCACGCCTGCCTCGGGGCCAGCCCCACCACAGAGAGGCCGGTTGGTTCCTGCTCACCTCTGTGCCGTCCCTTCCCTACCTGACCCCAGTGCAGGGGATAAGCTTCAGACAAGTCTTTCCATGTCCCTCTGCATGACAATAGACTTCCTCCCCTCTCCCATTCCACAGGCCCACCCAGGACATCCACCTTTGTCATTAGCTCAGGAGAGGATGCAAGATGAGAATCTCTGCTATTGTGTGGGGAGACTCAGTTTCCCGGGTTTCCCCCATGGACACATGTTCTTCAGCTGGGTCTGATTTTCTCCAGACAAGCTGTCTTGGGAAGGATTTGGCCAGCCCTAAGAACCTGAAGGGAAAGGGCGGAGGGGGGTTCTCTCTCTGCCCCCGACAGCCCCGAGCTGGGTCGGTCCCTCAGCCCTGGCCAGGGGCAGACCATCCCCCGGCGCCCTTCCCCAGGGCATCCAAGGGCAGGCTCGGTGCCAGCCCCACCCCGCTCGCCACTGCCCGACCATCGTCCTCCCTCGGGGGGCCTGGGCAGGACAGGGACCCGGGTGTGGGAGGCCTCCAGATCTCAGGCTGGCACACCGTTTACCAGGCTGCTTCCTCCTCTGACGGGGGCCCAGCACACGCCCCAGGAGACTTGGCAGCCGCCCCCAGGTTTCTAGCCTCTGGAACTCGTCCCCTTGGAAGGGGCCTGGCCCTGGTGCCAGGTTCGGCTGGTCGGCCAGCCTCCTTTGGAGAAAGCAGGCAAGCCAAGCCAGGCTTGCAGTGGCCCTGGCGTGACACCTGCCACCTCAGGCAGAGGGCCTCCCGCGTGCCCTCCATGGCGGGTTTCTCCCCGGAGCCGTGGCCTGGGCACTAGGAAGGCCGGGCCTCCCCGACTCCCGGGAGGAGGGGCTAGCGCAGTTGCGCCCTGGCCCCCAAACCCTCTGGTGCCATCTGCCTGTCTCGGCACTTCTGACTCCACAGAGCCTTTCCTGCATCTGGGCTGCCTGCCGTGGCAAAGTGCAGGCGTGGGGTGAGGCCATGGTTTTGTCTTTCCAGGAAAAAATGAGCCCCTGGCCGAAGCAGCAGGCCCAGGCAGAGCCTTGAGCTTGAAGCCCAGTAGGTCTGTGGCCCTCAGGGCCAGAGCCATGCTTTCAAGGCAGGGAAGCGGCCTGCAAGCTGAGTGGGAGTGGGGGAGGTGAGGGAGACAGCTGAAGCCGAGTCCAGAAGGGCGGCGATGGAAGAGCTGCAGCTGGGTCAGAGCCTGGAGGGAGGGCGGGGCCTTCACTGAGGACCCCCCCCACCCCGAGGTCAGCCCTAAGCCCAGGCGGTCACGCATGCGCCCTTGGCCTGTGCGGTGTGTGGGGGGTTGAACCCAAGCCCGCAGTGCTCCCGGAGCGGCCAGAGAAAGAAGGGCCCATGGAGAGGTAGGCGAGGTGGGCAGGGGGCGCCACCTTGCTCTCCTCAGCTCCCTGAGGGAGAGAGACAGTGACAGAGACAGAGAGAGAGATCCCTGACCTCTGAGTCTCTGCCTCCACCGCTGGCTGGTGCCAACTCACGCGCCATCCCACTTCCAGCCATCACCCCCACGCCTGCCCCGGGGCCAGCCCCACCACAGAGAGGCCGGTTGGTTCCTGCTCACCTCTGTGCCGTCCCTTCCCGACCTGACCCCAGTGCAGGGGATAAGCTTCAGACAAGTCTTTCCATGTCCCTCTGCATGACAATAGACTTCCTCCCCTCTCCCATTCCACAGGCCCACCCGGGACATCCACCTTTGTCATTAGCTCAGGAGAGGATGCAAGATGAGAATCTCTGCTATTGTGTGGGGAGACTCAGTTTCCCGGGTTTCCCCCATGGACACATGTTCTTCAGCTGGGTCTGATTTTCTCCAGACAAGCTGTCTTGGGAAGGATTTGGCCAGCCCTAAGAACCTGAAGGGAAAGGGCGGAGGGGGGTTCTCTCTCTGCCCCCGACAGCCCCGAGCTGGGTCGGTCCCTCAGACCTGGCCAGGGGCAGCCCATCCCCCGGCGCCCTTCCCCGGGGCATCCAAGGGCAGGCTCGGCGCCAGCCCCACCCCGCTCGCCACTGCCCGACCATCGCCACTGCCCGACCATCGTCCTCCCTCGGGGGGCCTGGGCAGGACAGGGACCCGGCTGTGGGAGGCCTCCAGATCTCAGGCCTGGCACACCGTTTACCAGGCTGCTTCCTCCTCTGACGGGGGCCCAGCACACGCCCCAGGAGACTTGGCAGCCGCCCCCAGGGCTCTAGCCTCTGGAACTCGTCCCCTTGGAAGGGGCCTGGCCCAGGTGCCAGGTTCGGCTGGTCGGCCAGCCTCCTTTGGAGAAAGCAGGCAAGCCGAGCCAGGCTTGCAGTGGCCCTGGCGTGACACCTGCCACCTCAGGCAGAGGGCCTCCCGCGTGCCCTCCATGGCGGGTTTCTCCCCGGAGCCGTGGCCTGGGCACTAGGAAGGCCGGGCCTCCCCGACTCCCGGGAGGAGGGGCTAGCCCAGTTGCGCCCTGGCCCCCAAACCCTCTGGTGCCATCTGCCTGTCTCGGCACTTCTGACTCCACACAGCCTTTCCTACATCTGGGCTGCCTGCCGTGGCAAAGTGCAGGCGTGGGGTGAGGCCATGGCTTTGTCTTTCCAGGAAAAAATGAGCCCCTGGCCGAAGCAGCAGGCCCAGGCAGAGTCTTGAGCTTGAAGCCCAGTAGGTCTGTGGCCCTCAGGGCCAGAGCAATGCTTTCAAGGCAGGGAAGCGGCCTGCAAGCTGAGTGGGAGTGGGGGAGGGGAGGGAGACAGCTGAAGCCGAGTCCAGAAGGGCGGCGATGGAAGAGCTGCAGCTGGGTCAGAGCCTGGAGGGAGGGCGGGGCCTTCACTGAGGACGCCCCCGCCCCCCGAGGCCAGCCCTAGGCCCCGGCGGTCGCGCATGCGCCCTTGGCCTGTGCGGTGTGTGGGGGGTTGAACCCAAGCCCGCAGGGCTCCCGGAGCGGCCAGAGAAAGAAGGGCCCATGGAGAGGTAGGCGAGGTGGGCAGGGGGCGCCACCTTACTCTCCTCAGCTCCCTGAGGGAGAGAGAGAGAGACAGAGACAGAGAGAGAGATCCCTGACCTCTGAGTCTCTGCCTCCACCGCTGGCTGGTGCCAACTCACGCGCCATCCCACTTCCAGCCATCACCCCCACGCCTGCCCCGGGGCCAGCCCCACCACAGAGAGGCCGGTTGGTTCCTGCTCACCTCTGTGCCGTCCCTTCCCGACCTGACCCCAGTGCAGGGGATAAGCTTCAGACAAGTCTTTCCATGTCCCTCTGCATGACAATAGACTTCCTCCCCTCTCCCATTCCACAGGCCCACCCACCCGGGACATCCACCTTTGTCATTAGCTCAGGAGAGGATGCAAGATGAGAATCTCTGCTATTGTGTGGGGAGACTCAGTTTCCCGGGTTTCCCCCATGGACACATGTTCTTCAGCTGGGTCTGATTTTCTCCAGACAAGCTGTCTTGGGAAGGATTTGGCCAGCCCTAAGAACCTGAAGGGAAAGGGCGGAGGGGGGTTCTCTCTCTGCCCCCGACAGCCCCGAGCTGGGTCGGTCCCTCAGACCTGGCCAGGGGCAGCCCATCCCCCGGCGCCCTTCCCCGGGGCATCCAAGGGCAGGCTCGGCGCCAGCCCCACCCCGCTCGCCACTGCCCGACCATCGCCACTGCCCGACCATCGTCCTCCCTCGGGGGGCCTGGGCAGGACAGGGACCCGGCTGTGGGAGGCCTCCAGATCTCAGGCCTGGCACACCGTTTACCAGGCTGCTTCCTCCTCTGACGGGGGCCCAGCACACGCCCCAGGAGACTTGGCAGCCGCCCCCAGGGCTCTAGCCTCTGGAACTCGTCCCCTTGGAAGGGGCCTGGCCCAGGTGCCAGGTTCGGCTGGTCGGCCAGCCTCCTTTGGAGAAAGCAGGCAAGCCGAGCCAGGCTTGCAGTGGCCCTGGCGTGACACCTGCCACCTCAGGCAGAGGGCCTCCCGCGTGCCCTCCATGGCGGGTTTCTCCCCGGAGCCGTGGCCTGGGCACTAGGAAGGCCGGGCCTCCCCGACTCCCGGGAGGAGGGGCTAGCCCAGTTGCGCCCTGGCCCCCAAACCCTCTGGTGCCATCTGCCTGTCTCGGCACTTCTGACTCCACACAGCCTTTCCTACATCTGGGCTGCCTGCCGTGGCAAAGTGCAGGCGTGGGGTGAGGCCATGGCTTTGTCTTTCCAGGAAAAAATGAGCCCCTGGCCGAAGCAGCAGGCCCAGGCAGAGTCTTGAGCTTGAAGCCCAGTAGGTCTGTGGCCCTCAGGGCCAGAGCAATGCTTTCAAGGCAGGGAAGCGGCCTGCAAGCTGAGTGGGAGTGGGGGAGGGGAGGGAGACAGCTGAAGCCGAGTCCAGAAGGGCGGCGATGGAAGAGCTGCAGCTGGGTCAGAGCCTGGAGGGAGGGCGGGGCCTTCACTGAGGACGCCCCCGCCCCCCGAGGCCAGCCCAAGGCCCCGGCGGTCGCGCATGCGCCCTTGGCCTGTGCGGTGTGTGGGGGGTTGAACCCAAGCCCGCAGGGCTCCCGGAGCGGCCAGAGAAAGAAGGGCCCATGGAGAGGTAGGCGAGGTGGGCAGGGGGCGCCACCTTACTCTCCTCAGCTCCCTGAGGGAGAGAGAGAGAGACAGAGACAGAGAGAGAGATCCCTGACCTCTGAGTCTCTGCCTCCACCGCTGGCTGGTGCCAACTCACGCGCCATCCCACTTCCAGCCATCACCCCCACGCCTGCCCCGGGGCCAGCCCCACCACAGAGAGGCCGGTTGGTTCCTGCTCACCTCTGTGCCGTCCCTTCCCGACCTGACCCCAGTGCAGGGGATAAGCTTCAGACAAGTCTTTCCATGTCCCTCTGCATGACAATAGACTTCCTCCCCTCTCCCATTCCACAGGCCCACCCACCCGGGACATCCACCTTTGTCATTAGCTCAGGAGAGGATGCAAGATGAGAATCTCTGCTATTGTGTGGGGAGACTCAGTTTCCCGGGTTTCCCCCATGGACACATGTTCTTCAGCTGGGTCTGATTTTCTCCAGACAAGCTGTCTTGGGAAGGATTTGGCCAGCCCTAAGCACCTGAAGGGAAAGGGCGGAGGGGGGTTCTCTCTCTGCCCCCGACAGCCCCGAGCTGGGTCGGTCCCTCAGACCTGGCCAGGGGCAGCCCATCCCCCGGCGCCCTTCCCCTGGGCATCCAAGGGCAGGCTTGGCGCCAGCCCCACCCCGCTCGCCACTGCCCGACCATCGTCCTCCCTCGGGGGGCCTGGGCAGGACAGGGACCCGGCTGTGGGAGGCCTCCAGATCTCAGGCCTGGCACACCGTTTAGCAGGCTGCTTCCTCCTCTGACGGGGGCCCAGCACACGCCCCAGGAGACTTGGCAGCCGCCCCCAGGGCTCTAGCCTCTGGAACTCGTCCCCTTGGAAGGGGCCTGGCCCAGGTGCCAGGTTCGGCTGGTCGGCCAGCCTCCTTTGGAGAAAGCAGGCAAGCCGAGCCAGGCTTGCAGTGGCCCTGGCGTGACACCTGCCACCTCAGGCAGAGGGCCTCCCGCGTGCCCTCCATGGCGGGTTTCTCCCCGGAGCCGTGGCCTGGGCACTAGGAAGGCCGGGCCTCCCCGACTCCCGGGAGGAGGGGCTAGCCCAGTTGCGCCCTGGCCCCCAAACCCTCTGGTGCCATCTGCCTGTCTCGGCACTTCTGACTCCACAGAGCCTTTCCTACATCTGGGCTGCCTGCCGTGGCAAAGCGCAGGCGTGGGGTGAGGCCATGGCTTTGTCTTTCCAGGAAAAAATGAGCCCCTGGCCGAAGCAGCAGGCCCAGGCAGAGCCTTGAGCTTGAAGCCCAGTAGGTCTGTGGCCCTCAGTGCCAGAGCCATGCTCTCAAGGCAGGGAAGCGGCCTGCAAGCTGAGTGGGAGTGGGGGAGGGGAGGGAGACAGCTGAAGCCGAGTCCAGAAGGGCGGCGATGGAAGAGCTGCAGCTGGGTCAGAGCCTGGAGGGAGGGCGGGGCCTTCACTGAGGACCCCCCCGCCCCCCGAGGCCAGCCCTAGGCCCCGGCGGTCGCGCATGCGCCCTTGGCCTGTGCGGTGTGTGGGGGGTTGAACCCAAGCCCGCAGGGCTCCCGGAGCGGCCAGAGAAAGAAGGGCCCATGGAGAGGTAGGCGAGGTGGGCAGGGGGCGCCACCTTACTCTCCTCAGCTCCCTGAGGGAGAGAGAGAGAGACAGAGACAGAGAGAGAGATCCCTGACCTCTGAGTCTCTGCCTCCACCGCTGGCTGGTGCCAACTCACGCGCCATCCCACTTCCAGCCATCACCCCCACGCCTGCCCCGGGGCCAGCCCCACCACAGAGAGGCCGGTTGGTTCCTGCTCACCTCTGTGCCGTCCCTTCCCGACCTGACCCCAGTGCAGGGGATAAGCTTCAGACAAGTCTTTCCATGTCCCTCTGCATGACAATAGACTTCCTCCCCTCTCCCATTCCACAGGCCCACCCACCCGGGACATCCACCTTTGTCATTAGCTCAGGAGAGGATGCAAGATGAGAATCTCTGCTATTGTGTGGGGAGACTCAGTTTCCCGGGTTTCCCCCATGGACACATGTTCTTCAGCTGGGTCTGATTTTCTCCAGACAAGCTGTCTTGGGAAGGATTTGGCCAGCCCTAAGCACCTGAAGGGAAAGGGCGGAGGGGGGTTCTCTCTCTGCCCCCGACAGCCCCGAGCTGGGTCGGTCCCTCAGACCTGGCCAGGGGCAGCCCATCCCCCGGCGCCCTTCCCCGGGGCATCCAAGGGCAGGCTCGTTGCCAGCCCCACCACGCTCGCCACTGCCCGACCATCGTCCTCCCTCGGGGGGCCTGGGCAGGACAGGGACCCGGCTGTGGGAGGCCTCCAGATCTCAGGCCTGGCACACCGTTTAGCAGGCTGCTTCCTCCTCTGACGGGGGCCCAGCACACGCCCCAGGAGACTTGGCAGCCGCCCCCAGGGCTCTAGCCTCTGGAACTCGTCCCCTTGGAAGGGGCCTGGCCCAGGTGCCAGGTTCGGCTGGTCGGCCAGCCTCCTTTGGAGAAAGCAGGCAAGCCGAGCCAGGCTTGCAGTGGCCCTGGCGTGACACCTGCCACCTCAGGCAGAGGGCTTCCCGCGTGCCGTCATGGCGGGTTTCTCCCCGGAGCCGTGGCCTGGGCACTAGGAAGGCCGGGCCTCCCCGACTCCCGGGAGGAGGGGCTAGCCCAGTTGCGCCCTGGCCCCCAAACCCTCTGGTGCCATCTGCCTGTCTCGGCACTTCTGACTCCACAGAGCCTTTCCTACATCTGGGCTGCCTGCCGTGGCAAAGCGCAGGCGTGGGGTGAGGCCATGGCTTTGTCTTTCCAGGAAAAAATGAGCCCCTGGCCGAAGCAGCAGGCCCAGGCAGAGCCTTGAGCTTGAAGCCCAGTAGGTCTGTGGCCCTCAGTGCCAGAGCCATGCTTTCAAGGCAGGGAAGCGGCCTGCAAGCTGAGTGGGAGTGGGGGAGGGGAGGGAGACAGCTGAAGCCGAGTCCAGAAGGGCGGCGATGGAAGAGCTGCAGCTGGGTCAGAGCCTGGAGGGAGGGCGGGGCCTTCACTGAGGACCCCCCCGCCCCCCGAGGCCAGCCCTAGGCCCCGGCGGTCGCGCATGCGCCCTTGGCCTGTGCGGTGTGTGGGGGGTTGAACCCAAGCCCGCAGGGCTCCCGGAGCGGCCAGAGAAAGAAGGGCCCATGGAGAGGTAGGCGAGGTGGGCAGGGGGCGCCACCTTACTCTCCTCAGCTCCCTGAGGGAGAGAGAGAGAGACAGAGACAGAGAGAGAGATCCCTGACCTCTGAGTCTCTGCCTCCACCGCTGGCTGGTGCCAACTCACGCGCCATCCCACTTCCAGCCATCACCCCCTCGCCTGCCCCGGGGCCAGCCCCACCACAGAGAGGCCGGTTGGTTCCTGCTCACCTCTGTGCCGTCCCTTCCCGACCTGACCCCAGTGCAGGGGATAAGCTTCAGACAAGTCTTTCCATGTCCCTCTGCATGACAATAGACTTCCTCCCCTCTCCCATTCCACAGGCCCACCCACCCGGGACATCCACCTTTGTCATTAGCTCAGGAGAGGATGCAAGATGAGAATCTCTGCTATTGTGTGGGGAGACTCAGTTTCCCGGGTTTCCCCCATGGACACATGTTCTTCAGCTGGGTCTGATTTTCTCCAGACAAGCTGTCTTGGGAAGGATTTGGCCAGCCCTAAGCACCTGAAGGGAAAGGGCGGAGGGGGGTTCTCTCTCTGCCCCCGACAGCCCCGAGCTGGGTCGGTCCCTCAGACCTGGCCAGGGGCAGCCCATCCCCCGGCGCCCTTCCCCGGGGCATCCAAGGGCAGGCTCGTTGCCAGCCCCACCACGCTCGCCACTGCCCGACCATCGTCCTCCCTCGGGGGGCCTGGGCAGGACAGGGACCCGGGTGTGGGAGGCCTCCAGATCTCAGGCCTGGCACACCGTTTAGCAGGCTGCTTCCTCCTCTGACGGGGGCCCAGCACACGCCCCAGGAGACTTGGCAGCCGCCCCCAGGGCTCTAGCCTCTGGAACTCGTCCCCTTGGAAGGGGCCTGGCCCAGGTGCCAGGTTCGGCTGGTCGGCCAGCCTCCTTTGGAGAAAGCAGGCAAGCCGAGCCAGGCTTGCAGTGGCCCTGGCGTGACACCTGCCACCTCAGGCAGAGGGCTTCCCGCGTGCCCTCATGGCGGGTTTCTCCCCGGAGCCGTGGCCTGGGCACTAGGAAGGCCCAGCCTCCTTGACTCCCGGGAGGAGGGGCTAGCCCACTTGCGCCCTGGCCCCCAAACCCTCTGGTGCCATCTGCCTGTCTCGGCACTTCTGACTCCACAGAGCCTTTCCTACATCTGGGCTGCCTGCCGTGGCAAAGTGCAGGCGTGGGGTGAGGCCATGGCTTTGTCTTTCCAGGAAAAAATGAGCCCCTGGCCGAAGCAGCAGGCCCAGGCAGAGCCTTGAGCTTGAAGCCCAGTAGGTCTGTGGCCCTCAGGGCCAGAGCCATGCTTTCAAGGCAGGGAAGCGGCCTGCAAGCTGAGTGGGAGTGGGGGAGGGGAGGGAGACAGCTGAAGCCGAGTCCAGAAGGGCGGCGATGGAAGAGCTGCAGCTGGGTCAGAGCCTGGAGGGAGGGCGGGGCCTTCACTGAGGACCCCCCCGCCCCCCGAGGCCAGCCCTAGGCCCCGGCGGTCGCGCATGCGCCCTTGGCCTGTGCGGTGTGTGGGGGGTTGAACCCAAGCCCGCAGGGCTCCCGGAGCGGCCAGAGAAAGAAGGGCCCATGGAGAGGTAGGCGAGGTGGGCAGGGGGCGCCACCTTACTCTCCTCAGCTCCCTGAGGGAGAGAGAGAGAGACAGAGACAGAGAGAGAGATCCCTGACCTCTGAGTCTCTGCCTCCACCGCTGGCTGGTGCCAACTCACGCGCCATCCCACTTCCAGCCATCACCCCCACGCCTGCCCCGGGGCCAGCCCCACCACAGAGAGGCCGGTTGGTTCCTGCTCACCTCTGTGCCGTCCCTTCCCGACCTGACCCCAGTGCAGGGGATAAGCTTCAGACAAGTCTTTCCATGTCCCTCTGCATGACAATAGACTTCCTCCCCTCTCCCATTCCACAGGCCCACCCACCCGGGACATCCACCTTTGTCATTAGCTCAGGAGAGGATGCAAGATGAGAATCTCTGCTATTGTGTGGGGAGACTCAGTTTCCCGGGTTTCCCCCATGGACACATGTTCTTCAGCTGGGTCTGATTTTCTCCAGACAAGCTGTCTTGGGAAGGATTTGGCCAGCCCTAAGCACCTGAAGGGAAAGGGCGGAGGGGGGTTCTCTCTCTGCCCCCGACAGCCCCGAGCTGGGTCGGTCCCTCAGACCTGGCCAGGGGCAGCCCATCCCCCGGCGCCCTTCCCCGGGGCATCCAAGGGCAGGCTCGTTGCCAGCCCCACCACGCTCGCCACTGCCCGACCATCGTCCTCCCTCGGGGGGCCTGGGCAGGACAGGGACCCGGGTGTGGGAGGCCTCCAGATCTCAGGCCTGGCACACCGTTTAGCAGGCTGCTTCCTCCTCTGACGGGGGCCCAGCACACGCCCCAGGAGACTTGGCAGCCGCCCCCAGGGCTCTAGCCTCTGGAACTCGTCCCCTTGGAAGGGGCCTGGCCCAGGTGCCAGGTTCGGTTGGTCGGCCAGCCTCCTTTGGAGAAAGCAGGCAAGCCGAGCCAGGCTTGCAGTGGCCCTGGCGTGACACCTGCCAACTCAGGCAGAGGGCTTCCCGCGTGCCCTCATGGCGGGTTTCTCCCCGGAGCCGTGGCCTGGGCACTAGGAAGGCCCGGCCTCCTTGACTCCCGGGAGGAGGGGCTAGCCCAGTTGCGCCCTGGCCCCCAAACCCTCTGGTGCCATCTGCCTGTCTCGGCACTTCTGACTCCACAGAGCCTTTCCTACATCTGGGCTGCCTGCCGTGGCAAAGTGCAGGCGTGGGGTGAGGCCATGGCTTTGTCTTTCCAGGAAAAAATGAGCCCCTGGCCGAAGCAGCAGGCCCAGGCAGAGCCTTGAGCTTGAAGCCCAGTAGGTCTGTGGCCCTCAGGGCCAGAGCCATGCTCTCAAGGCAGGGAAGCGGCCTGCAAGCTGAGTGGGAGTGGGGGAGGGGAGGGAGACAGCTGAAGCCGAGTCCAGAAGGGCGGCGATGGAAGAGCTGCAGCTGGGTCAGAGCCTGGAGGGAGGACGGGGCCTTCACTGAGGACCCCCCCGCCCCCCGAGGCCAGCCCTAGGCCCCGGCGGTCGCGCATGCGCCCTTGGCCTGTGCGGTGTGTGGGGGGTTGAACCCAAGCCCGCAGGGCTCCCGGAGCGGCCAGAGAATGAAGGGCCCATGGAGAGGTAGGCGAGGTGGGCAGGGGGCGCCACCTTACTCTCCTCAGCTCCCTGAGGGAGAGAGAGAGAGACAGAGACAGAGAGAGAGATCCCTGACCTCTGAGTCTCTGCCTCCACCGCTGGCTGGTGCCAACTCACGCGCCATCCCACTTCCAGCCATCACCCCCACGCCTGCCCCGGGGCCAGCCCCACCACAGAGAGGCCGGTTGGTTCCTGCTCACCTCTGTGCCGTCCCTTCCCGACCTGACCCCAGTGCAGGGGATAAGCTTCAGACAAGTCTTTCCATGTCCCTCTGCATGACAATAGACTTCCTCCCCTCTCCCATTCCACAGGCCCACCCACCCGGGACATCCACCTTTGTCATTAGCTCAGGAGAGGATGCAAGATGAGAATCTCTGCTATTGTGTGGGGAGACTCAGTTTCCCGGGTTTCCCCCATGGACACATGTTCTTCAGCTGGGTCTGATTTTCTCCAGACAAGCTGTCTTGGGAAGGATTTGGCCAGCCCTAAGAACCTGAAGGGAAAGGGCGGAGGGGGGTTCTCTCTCTGCCCCCGACAGCCCCGAGCTGGGTCGGTCCCTCAGACCTGGCCAGGGGCAGCCCATCCCCCGGCGCCCTTCCCCGGGGCATCCAAGGGCAGGCTTGGCGCCAGCCCCACCCCGCTCGCCACTGCCCGACCATCGTCCTCCCTCGGGGGGCCTGGGCAGGACAGGGACCCGGCTGTGGGAGGCCTCCAGATATCAGGCCTGGCACACCGTTTAGCAGGCTGCTTCCTCCTCTGACGGGGGCCCAGCACACGCCCCAGGAGACTTGGCAGCCGCCCCCAGGGCTCTAGCCTCTGGAACTCGTCCCCTTGGAAGGGGCCTGGCCCAGGTGCCAGGTTCGGCTGGTCGGCCAGCCTCCTTTGGAGAAAGCAGGCAAGCCGAGCCAGGCTTGCAGTGGCCCTGGCGTGACACCTGCCACCTCAGGCAGAGGGCCTCCCGCGTGCCCTCCATGGCGGGTTTCTCCCCGGAGCCGTGGCCTGGGCACTAGGAAGGCCGGGCCTCCCCGACTCCCGGGAGGAGGGGCTAGCCCAGTTGCGCCCTGGCCCCCAAACCCTCTGGTGCCATCTGCCTGTCTCGGCACTTCTGACTCCACAGAGCCTTTCCTACATCTGGGCTGCCTGCCGTGGCAAAGCGCAGGCGTGGGGTGAGGCCATGGCTTTGTCTTTCCAGGAAAAAATGAGCCCCTGGCCGAAGCAGCAGGCCCAGGCAGAGCCTTGAGCTTGAAGCCCAGTAGGTCTGTGGCCCTCAGGGCCAGAGCCATGCTTTCAAGGCAGGGAAGCGGCCTGCAAGCTGAGTGGGAGTGGGGGAGGGGAGGGAGACAGCTGAAGCCGAGTCCAGAAGGGCGGCGATGGAAGAGCTGCAGCTGGGTCAGAGCCTGGAGGGAGGGCGGGGCCTTCACTGAGGACCCCCCCGCCCCCCGAGGCCAGCCCTAGGCCCCGGCGGTCGCGCATGCGCCCTTGGCCTGTGCGGTGTGTGGGGGGTTGAACCCAAGCCCGCAGGGCTCCCGGAGCGGCCAGAGAAAGAAGGGCCCATGGAGAGGTAGGCGAGGTGGGCAGGGGGCGCCACCTTACTCTCCTCAGCTCCCTGAGGGAGAGAGAGAGAGACAGAGACAGAGAGAGAGATCCCTGACCTCTGAGTCTCTGCCTCCACCGCTGGCTGGTGCCAACTCACGCGCCATCCCACTTCCAGCCATCACCCCCACGCCTGCCCCGGGGCCAGCCCCACCACAGAGAGGCCGGTTGGTTCCTGCTCACCTCTGTGCCGTCCCTTCCCGACCTGACCCCAGTGCAGGGGATAAGCTTCAGACAAGTCTTTCCATGTCCCTCTGCATGACAATAGACTTCCTCCCCTCTCCCATTCCACAGGCCCACCCACCCGGGACATCCACCTTTGTCATTAGCTCAGGAGAGGATGCAAGATGAGAATCTCTGCTATTGTGTGGGGAGACTCAGTTTCCCGGGTTTCCCCCATGGACACATGTTCTTCAGCTGGGTCTGATTTTCTCCAGACAAGCTGTCTTGGGAAGGATTTGGCCAGCCCTAAGCACCTGAAGGGAAAGGGCGGAGGGGGGTTCTCTCTCTGCCCCCGACAGCCCCGAGCTGGGTCGGTCCCTCAGACCTGGCCAGGGGCAGCCCATCCCCCGGCGCCCTTCCCCGGGGCATCCAAGGGCAGGCTCGTTGCCAGCCCCACCCCGCTCGCCACTGCCCGACCATCGTCCTCCCTCGGGGGGCCTGGGCAGGACAGGGACCCGGGTGTGGGAGGCCTCCAGATCTCAGGCCTGGCACACCGTTTAGCAGGCTGCTTCCTCCTCTGACGGGGGCCCAGCACACGCCCCAGGAGACTTGGCAGCCGCCCCCAGGGCTCTAGCCTCTGGAACTCGTCCCCTTGGAAGGGGCCTGGCCCAGGTGCCAGGTTCGGCTGGTCGGCCAGCCTCCTTTGGAGAAAGCAGGCAAGCCGAGCCAGGCTTGCAGTGGCCCTGGCGTGACACCTGCCACCTCAGGCAGAGGGCTTCCCGCGTGCCCTCATGGCGGGTTTCTCCCCGGAGCCGTGGCCTGGGCACTAGAAAGGCCCAGCCTCCTTGACTCCCGGGAGGAGGGGCTAGCCCAGTTGCGCCCTGGCCCCCAAACCCTCTGGTGCCATCTGCCTGTCTCGGCACTTCTGACTCCACAGAGCCTTTCCTACATCTGGGCTGCCTGCCGTGGCAAAGTGCAGGCGTGGGGTGAGGCCATGGCTTTGTCTTTCCAGGAAAAAATGAGCCCCTGGCCGAAGCAGCAGGCCCAGGCAGAGCCTTGAGCTTGAAGCCTAGTAGGTCTGTGGCCCTCAGGGCCAGAGCCATGCTTTCAAGGCAGGGAAGCGGCCTGCAAGCTGAGTGGGATTGGGGGAGGGGAGGGAGACAGCTGAAACCGAGTCCAGAAGGGCGGCGATGGAAGAGCTGCAGCTGGGTCAGAGCCTGGAGGGAGGGCGGGGCCTTCACTGAGGACCCCCCCGCCCACCGAGGCCAGCCCTAGGCCCCGGGGGTCGCGCATGCGCCCTTGGCCTGTGCGGTGTGTGGGGGGTTGAACCCAAGCCCGCAGGGCTCCCGGAGCGGCCAGAGAAAGAAGGGCCCATGGAGAGGTAGGCGAGGTGGGCAGGGGGCGCCACCTTACTCTCCTCAGCTCCCTGAGGGAGAGAGAGAGAGACAGAGACAGAGAGAGAGATCCCTGACCTCTGAGTCTCTGCCTCCACCGCTGGCTGGTGCCAACTCACGCGCCATCCCACTTCCAGCCATCACCCCCACGCCTGCCCCGGGGCCAGCCCCACCACAGAGAGGCCGGTTGGTTCCTGCTCACCTCTGTGCCGTCCCTTCCCGACCTGACCCCAGTGCAGGGGATAAGCTTCAGACAAGTCTTTCCATGTCCCTCTGCATGACAATAGACTTCCTCCCCTCTCCCATTCCACAGGCCCACCCCCCCAGCACATCCACCTTTGTCATTAGCTCAGGAGAGGATGCAAGATGAGAATCTCTGCTATTGTGTGGGGAGACTCAGTTTCCCGGGTTTCCCCCATGGACACATGTTCTTCAGCTGGGTCTGATTTTCTCCAGACAAGCTGTCTTGGGAAGGATTTGGCCAGCCCTAAGAACCTGAAGGGAAAGGGCGGAGGGGGGTTCTCTCTCTGCCCCCGACAGCCCCGAGCTGGGTCGGTCCCTCAGACCTGGCCAGGGGCAGCCCATCCCCCGGCGCCCTTCCCCGGGGCATCCAAGGGCAGGCTTGGCGCCAGCCCCACCCCGCTCGCCACTTCCCGACCATCGTCCTCCCTCGGGGGGCCTGGGCAGGACAGGGACCCGGCTGTGGGAGGCCTCCAGATCTCAGGCCTGGCACACCGTTTAGCAGGCTGCTTCCTCCTCTGACGGGGGCCCAGCACACGCCCCAGGAGACTTGGCAGCCGCCCCCAGGGCTCTAGCCTCTGGAACTCGTCCCCTTGGAAGGGGCCTGGCCCAGGTGCCAGGTTCGGCTGGTCGGCCAGCCTCCTTTGGAGAAAGCAGGCAAGCCGAGCCAGGCTTGCAGTGGCCCTGGCGTGACACCTGCCACCTCAGGCAGAGGGCCTCCCGCGTGCCCTCCATGGCGGGTTTCTCCCCGGAGCCGTGGCCTGGGCACTAGGAAGGCCGGGCCTCCCCGACTCCCGGGAGGAGGGGCTAGCCCAGTTGCGCCCTGGCCCCCAAACCCTCTGGTGCCATCTGCCTGTCTCGGCACTTCTGACTCCACAGAGCCTTTCCTACATCTGGGCTGCCTGCCGTGGCAAAGTGCAGGCGTGGGGTGAGGCCATGGCTTTGTCTTTCCAGGAAAAAATGAGCCCCTGGCCGAAGCAGCAGGCCCAGGCAGAGCCTTGAGCTTGAAGCCCAGTAGGTCTGTGGCCCTCAGGGCCAGAGCCATGCTTTCAAGGCAGGGAAGCGGCCTGCAAGCTGAGTGGGAGTGGGGGAGGGGAGGGAGACAGCTGAAGCCGAGTCCAGAAGGGCGGCGATGGAAGAGCTGCAGCTGGGTCAGAGCCTGGAGGGAGGGCGGGGCCTTCACTGAGGACCCCCCCGCCCCCCGAGGCCAGCCCTAGGCCCCGGCGGTCGCGCATGCGCCCTTGGCCTGTGCGGTGTGTGGGGGGTTGAACCCAAGCCCGCAGGGCTCCCGGAGCGGCCAGAGAAAGAAGGGCCCATGGAGAGGTAGGCGAGGTGGGCAGGGGGCGCCACCTTACTCTCCTCAGCTCCCTGAGGGAGAGAGAGAGAGACAGAGACAGAGAGAGAGATCCCTGACCTCTGAGTCTCTGCCTCCACCGCTGGCTGGTGCCAACTCACGCGCCATCCCACTTCCAGCCATCACCCCCCACGCCTGCCCCCGGGGCCAGCCCCACCACAGAGAGGCCGGTTGGTTCCTGCTCACCTCTGTGCCGTCCCTTCCCGACCTGACCCCAGTGCAGGGGATAAGCTTCAGACAAGTCTTTCCATGTCCCTCTGCATGACAATAGACTTCCTCCCCTCTCCCATTCCACAGGCCCACCCACCCGGGACATCCACCTTTGTCATTAGCTCAGGAGAGGATGCAAGATGAGAATCTCTGCTATTGTGTGGGGAGACTCAGTTTCCCCGGGTTTCCCCCATGGACACATGTTCTTCAGCTGGGTCTGATTTTCTCCAGACAAGCTGTCTTGGGAAGGATTTGGCCAGCCCTAAGCACCTGAAGGGAAAGGGCGGAGGGGGTTCTCTCTCTGCCCCCGACAGCCCCGAGCTGGGTCGGTCCCTCAGACCTGGCCAGGGGCAGCCCATCCCCCGGCGCCCTTCCCCGGGGCATCCAAGGGCAGGCTCGTTGCCAGCCCCACCACGCTCGCCACTGCCCGACCATCGTCCTCCCTCGGGGGGCCTGGGCAGGACAGGGACCCGGGTGTGGGAGGCCTCCAGATCTCAGGCCTGGCACACCGTTTAGCAGGCTGCTTCCTCCTCTGACGGGGGCCCAGCACACGCCCCAGGAGACTTGGCAGCCGCCCCCAGGGCTCTAGCCTCTGGAACTCGTCCCCTTGGAAGGGGCCTGGCCCATGGCCCAGGTGCCAGGTTCGGCTGGTCGGCCAGCCTCCTTTGGAGAAAGCAGGCAAGCCGAGCCAGGCTTGCAGTGGCCCTGGCGTGACACCTGCCACCTCAGGCAGAGGGCCTCCCGCGTGCCCTCCATGGCGGGTTTCTCCCCGGAGCCGTGGCCTGGGCACTAGGAAGGCCGGGCCTCCCCGACTCCCGGGAGGAGGGGCTAGCCCAGTTGCGCCCTGGCCCCCAAACCCTCTGGTGCCATCTGCCTGTCTCGGCACTTCTGACTCCACAGAGCCTTTCCTACATCTGGGCTGCCTGCCGTGGCAAAGTGCAGGCGTGGGGTGAGGCCATGGCTTTGTCTTTCCAGGAAAAAATGAGCCCCTGGCCGAAGCAGCAGGCCCAGGCAGAGCCTTGAGCTTGAAGCCCAGTAGGTCTGTGGCCCTCAGGGCCAGAGCCATGCTTTCAAGGCAGGGAAGCGGCCTGCAAGCTGAGTGGGAGTGGGGGAGGGGAGGGAGACAGCTGAAGCCGAGTCCAGAAGGGCGGCGATGGAAGAGCTGCAGCTGGGTCAGAGCCTGGAGGGAGGGCGGGGCCTTCACTGAGGACCCCCCCGCCCCCCGAGGCCAGCCCTAGGCCCCGGCGGTCGCGCATGCGCCCTTGGCCTGTGCGGTGTGTGGGGGGTTGAACCCAAGCCCGCAGGGCTCCCGGAGCGGCCAGAGAAAGAAGGGCCCATGGAGAGGTAGGCGAGGTGGGCAGGGGGCGCCACCTTACTCTCCTCAGCTCCCTGAGGGAGAGAGAGAGAGACAGAGACAGAGAGAGAGATCCCTGACCTCTGAGTCTCTGCCTCCACCGCTGGCTGGTGCCAACTCACGCGCCATCCCACTTCCAGCCATCACCCCCACGCCTGCCCCGGGGCCAGCCCCACCACAGAGAGGCCGGTTGGTTCCTGCTCACCTCTGTGCCGTCCCTTCCCGACCTGACCCCAGTGCAGGGGATAAGCTTCAGACAAGTCTTTCCATGTCCCTCTGCATGACAATAGACTTCCTCCCCTCTCCCATTCCACAGGCCCACCCACCCGGGACATCCACCTTTGTCATTAGCTCAGGAGAGGATGCAAGATGAGAATCTCTGCTATTGTGTGGGGAGACTCAGTTTCCCGGGTTTCCCCCATGGACACATGTTCTTCAGCTGGGTCTGATTTTCTCCAGACAAGCTGTCTTGGGAAGGATTTGGCCAGCCCTAAGCACCTGAAGGGAAAGGGCGGAGGGGGGTTCTCTCTCTGCCCCCGACAGCCCCGAGCTGGGTCGGTCCCTCAGACCTGGCCAGGGGCAGCCCATCCCCCGGCGCCCTTCCCCGGGGCATCCAAGGGCAGGCTCGTTGCCAGCCCCACCACGCTCGCCACTGCCCGACCATCGTCCTCCCTCGGGGGGCCTGGGCAGGACAGGGACCCGGGTGTGGGAGGCCTCCAGATCTCAGGCCTGGCACACCGTTTAGCAGGCTGCTTCCTCCTCTGACGGGGGCCCAGCACACGCCCCAGGAGACTTGGCAGCCGCCCCCAGGGCTCTAGCCTCTGGAACTCGTCCCCTTGGAAGGGGCCTGGCCCAGGTGCCAGGTTCGGCTGGTCGGCCAGCCTCCTTTGGAGAAAGCAGGCAAGCCGAGCCAGGCTTGCAGTGGCCCTGGCGTGACACCTGCCACCTCAGGCAGAGGGCTTCCCGCGTGCCCTCATGGCGGGTTTCTCCCCGGAGCCGTGGCCTGGGCACTAGGAAGGCCCAGCCTCCTTGACTCCCGGGAGGAGGGGCTAGCCCAGTTGCGCCCTGGCCCCCAAACCCTCTGGTGCCATCTGCCTGTCTCGGCACTTCTGACTCCACAGAGCCTTTCCTACATCTGGGCTGCCTGCCGTGGCAAAGTGCAGGCGTGGGGTGAGGCCATGGCTTTGTCTTTCCAGGAAAAAATGAGCCCCTGGCCGAAGCAGCAGGCCCAGGCAGAGCCTTGAGCTTGAAGCCTAGTAGGTCTGTGGCCCTCAGGGCCAGAGCCATGCTTTCAAGGCAGGGAAGCGGCCTGCAAGCTGAGTGGGATTGGGGGAGGGGAGGGAGACAGCTGAAGCCGAGTCCAGAAGGGCGGCGATGGAAGAGCTGCAGCTGGGTCAGAGCCTGGAGGGAGGGCGGGGTCTTCACTGAGGACCCCCCCGCCCACCGAGGCCAGCCCTAGGCCCTGGGGGTCGCGCATGCGCCCTTGGCCTGTGCGGTGTGTGGGGGGTTGAACCCAAGCCCGCAGGGCTCCCGGAGCGGCCAGAGAAAGAAGGGCCCATGGAGAGGTAGGCGAGGTGGGCAGGGGGCGCCACCTTACTCTCCTCAGCTCCCTGAGGGAGAGAGAGAGAGACAGAGACAGAGAGAGAGATCCCTGACCTCTGAGTCTCTGCCTCCACCGCTGGCTGGTGCCAACTCACGCGCCATCCCACTTCCAGCCATCACCCCCACGCCTGCCCCGGGGCCAGCCCCACCACAGAGAGGCCGGTTGGTTCCTGCTCACCTCTGTGCCGTCCCTTCCCGACCTGACCCCAGTGCAGGGGATAAGCTTCAGACAAGTCTTTCCATGTCCCTCTGCATGACAATAGACTTCCTCCCCTCTCCCATTCCACAGGCCCACCCCCCCAGCACATCCACCTTTGTCATTAGCTCAGGAGAGGATGCAAGATGAGAATCTCTGCTATTGTGTGGGGAGACTCAGTTTCCCGGGTTTCCCCCATGGACACATGTTCTTCAGCTGGGTCTGATTTTCTCCAGACAAGCTGTCTTGGGAAGGATTTGGCCAGCCCTAAGAACCTGAAGGGAAAGGGCGGAGGGGGGTTCTCTCTCTGCCCCCGACAGCCCCGAGCTGGGTCGGTCCCTCAGACCTGGCCAGGGGCAGCCCATCCCCCGGCGCCCTTCCCCGGGGCATCCAAGGGCAGGCTTGGCGCCAGCCCCACCCCGCTCGCCACTTCCCGACCATCGTCCTCCCTCGGGGGGGCCTGGGCAGGACAGGGACCCGGCTGTGGGAGGCCTCCAGATCTCAGGCCTGGCACACCGTTTAGCAGGCTGCTTCCTCCTCTGACGGGGGCCCAGCACACGCCCCAGGAGACTTGGCAGCCGCCCCCAGGGCTCTAGCCTCTGGAACTCGTCCCCTTGGAAGGGGCCTGGCCCAGGTGCCAGGTTCGGCTGGTCGGCCAGCCTCCTTTGGAGAAAGCAGGCAAGCCGAGCCAGGCTTGCAGTGGCCCTGGCGTGACACCTGCCACCTCAGGCAGAGGGCTTCCCGCGTGCCCTCATGGCGGGTTTCTCCCCGGAGCCGTGGCCTGGGCACTAGGAAGGCCCAGCCTCCTTGACTCCCGGGAGGAGGGGCTAGCCCAGTTGCGCCCTGGCCCCCAAACCCTCTGGTGCCATCTGCCTGTCTCGGCACTTCTGACTCCACAGAGCCTTTCCTACATCTGGGCTGCCTGCCGTGGCAAAGTGCAGGCGTGGGGTGAGGCCATGGCTTTGTCTTTCCAGGAAAAAATGAGCCCCTGGCCGAAGCAGCAGGCCCAGGCAGAGCCTTGAGCTTGAAGCCTAGTAGGTCTGTGGCCCTCAGGGCCAGAGCCATGCTTTCAAGGCAGGGAAGCGGCCTGCAAGCTGAGTGGGATTGGGGGAGGGGAGGGAGACAGCTGAAGCCGAGTCCAGAAGGGCGGCGATGGAAGAGCTGCAGCTGGGTCAGAGCCTGGAGGGAGGGCGGGGCCTTCACTGAGGACCCCCCCGCCCACCGAGGCCAGCCCTAGGCCCCGGGGGTCGCGCATGCGCCCTTGGCCTGTGCGGTGTGTGTGGGGGTTGAACCCAAGCCCGCAGGGCTCCCGGAGCGGCCAGAGAAAGAAGGGCCCATGGAGAGGTAGGCGAGGTGGGCAGGGGGCGCCACCTTACTCTCCTCAGCTCCCTGAGGGAGAGAGAGAGAGACAGAGACAGAGAGAGAGATCCCTGACCTCTGAGTCTCTGCCTCCACCGCTGGCTGGTGCCAACTCACGCGCCATCCCACTTCCAGCCATCACCCCCACGCCTGCCCCGGGGCCAGCCCCACCACAGAGAGGCCGGTTGGTTCCTGCTCACCTCTGTGCCGTCCCTTCCCGACCTGACCCCAGTGCAGGGGATAAGCTTCAGACAAGTCTTTCCATGTCCCTCTGCATGACAATAGACTTCCTCCCCTCTCCCATTCCACAGGCCCACCCCCCCAGCACATCCACCTTTGTCATTAGCTCAGGAGAGGATGCAAGATGAGAATCTCTGCTATTGTGTGGGGAGACTCAGTTTCCCGGGTTTCCCCCATGGACACATGTTCTTCAGCTGGGTCTGATTTTCTCCAGACAAGCTGTCTTGGGAAGGATTTGGCCAGCCCTAAGAACCTGAAGGGAAAGGGCGGAGGGGGGTTCTCTCTCTGCCCCCGACAGCCCCGAGCTGGGTCGGTCCCTCAGACCTGGCCAGGGGCAGCCCATCCCCCGGCGCCCTTCCCCGGGGCATCCAAGGGCAGGCTTGGCGCCAGCCCCACCCCGCTCGCCACTTCCCGACCATCGTCCTCCCTCGGGGGGCCTGGGCAGGACAGGGACCCGGCTGTGGGAGGCCTCCAGATCTCAGGCCTGGCACACCGTTTAGCAGGCTGCTTCCTCCTCTGACGGGGGCCCAGCACACGCCCCAGGAGACTTGGCAGCCGCCCCCAGGGCTCTAGCCTCTGGAACTCGTCCCCTTGGAAGGGGCCTGGCCCAGGTGCCAGGTTCGGCTGGTCGGCCAGCCTCCTTTGGAGAAAGCAGGCAAGCCGAGCCAGGCTTGCAGTGGCCCTGGCGTGACACCTGCCACCTCAGGCAGAGGGCCTCCCGCGTGCCCTCCATGGCGGGTTTCTCCCCGGAGCCGTGGCCTGGGCACTAGGAAGGCCGGGCCTCCCCGACTCCCGGGAGGAGGGGCTAGCCCAGTTGCGCCCTGGCCCCCAAACCCTCTGGTGCCATCTGCCTGTCTCGGCACTTCTGACTCCACAGAGCCTTTCCTACATCTGGGCTGCCTGCCGTGGCAAAGTGCAGGCGTGGGGTGAGGCCATGGCTTTGTCTTTCCAGGAAAAAATGAGCCCCTGGCCGAAGCAGCAGGCCCAGGCAGAGCCTTGAGCTTGAAGCCCAGTAGGTCTGTGGCCCTCAGGGCCAGAGCCATGCTTTCAAGGCAGGGAAGCGGCCTGCAAGCTGAGTGGGAGTGGGGGAGGGGAGGGAGACAGCTGAAGCCGAGTCCAGAAGGGCGGCGATGGAAGAGCTGCAGCTGGGTCAGAGCCTGGAGGGAGGGCGGGGCCTTCACTGAGGACCCCCCCGCCCCCCGAGGCCAGCCCTAGGCCCCGGCGGTCGCGCATGCGCCCTTGGCCTGTGCGGTGTGTGGGGGGTTGAACCCAAGCCCGCAGGGCTCCCGGAGCGGCCAGAGAAAGAAGGGCCCATGGAGAGGTAGGCGAGGTGGGCAGGGGGCGCCACCTTACTCTCCTCAGCTCCCTGAGGGAGAGAGAGAGAGACAGAGACAGAGAGAGAGATCCCTGACCTCTGAGTCTCTGCCTCCACCGCTGGCTGGTGCCAACTCACGCGCCATCCCACTTCCAGCCATCACCCCCACGCCTGCCCCGGGGCCAGCCCCACCACAGAGAGGCCGGTTGGTTCCTGCTCACCTCTGTGCCGTCCCTTCCCGACCTGACCCCAGTGCAGGGGATAAGCTTCAGACAAGTCTTTCCATGTCCCTCTGCATGACAATAGACTTCCTCCCCTCTCCCATTCCACAGGCCCACCCACCCGGGACATCCACCTTTGTCATTAGCTCAGGAGAGGATGCAAGATGAGAATCTCTGCTATTGTGTGGGGAGACTCAGTTTCCCGGGTTACCCCCATGGACACATGTTCTTCAGCTGGGTCTGATTTTCGCCAGACAAGCTGTCTTGGGAAGGATTTGGCCAGCCCTAAGAACCTGAAGGGAAAGGGCGGAGGGGGGTTCTCTCTCTGCCCCCGACAGCCCCGAGCTGGGTCGGTCCCTCAGACCTGTCCAGGGGCAG
This sequence comes from Diceros bicornis minor, assembly GCF_020826845.1. Taxonomy (NCBI): domain Eukaryota; kingdom Metazoa; phylum Chordata; class Mammalia; order Perissodactyla; family Rhinocerotidae; genus Diceros; species Diceros bicornis. The sequence continues at coordinate 27,466 of NW_026691287.1, forward strand.
CCCATCCCCCGGCGCCCTTCCCCGGGGCATCCAAGGGCAGGCTCGGCGCCAGCCCCACCCCGCTCGCCACTGCCCGACCATCGTCCTCCCTCGGGGGGCCTGGGCAGGACAGGGACCCGGCTGTGGGAGGCCTCCAGATCTCAGGCCTGGCACACCGTTTAGCAGGCTGCTTCCTCCTCTGACGGGGGCCCAGCACACGCCCCAGGAGACTTGGCAGCCGCCCCCAGGGCTCTAGCCTCTGGAACTCGTCCCCTTGGAAGGGGCCTGGCCCAGGTGCCAGGTTCGGCTGGTCGGCCAGCCTCCTTTGGAGAAAGCAGGCAAGCCGAGCCAGGCTTGCAGTGGCCCTGGCGTGACACCTGCCACCTCAGGCAGAGGGCCTCCCGCGTGCCCTCCATGGCGGGTTTCTCCCCGGAGCCGTGGCCTGGGCACTAGGAAGGCCGGGCCTCCCCGACTCCCGGGAGGAGGGGCTAGCCCAGTTGCGCCCTGGCCCCCAAACCCTCTGGTGCCATCTGCCTGTCTCGGCACTTCTGACTCCACAGAGCCTTTCCTACATCTGGGCTGCCTGCCGTGGCAAAGTGCAGGCGTGGGGTGAGGCCATGGCTTTGTCTTTCCAGGAAAAAATGAGCCCCTGGCCGAAGCAGCAGGCCCAGGCAGAGCCTTGAGCTTGAAGCCCAGTAGGTCTGTGGCCCTCAGTGCCAGAGCCATGCTTTCAAGGCAGGGAAGCGGCCTGCAAGCTGAGTGGGAGTGGGGGAGGGGAGGGAGACAGCTGAAGCCGAGTCCAGAAGGGCGGCGATGGAAGAGCTGCAGCTGGGTCAGAGCCTGGAGGGAGGGCGGGGCCTTCACTGAGGACCCCCCCGCCCCCCGAGGCCAGCCCTAGGCCCCGGCGGTCGCGCATGCGCCCTTGGCCTGTGCGGTGTGTGGGGGGTTGAACCCAAGCCCGCAGGGCTCCCGGAGCGGCCAGAGAAAGAAGGGCCCATGGAGAGGTAGGCGAGGTGGGCAGGGGTGCCACCTTACTCTCCTCAGCTCCCTGAGGGAGAGAGAGAGAGACAGAGGCAGAGAGAGAGATCCCTGACCTCTGAGTCTCTGCCTCCACCGCTGGCTGGTGCCAACTCACGCGCCATCCCACTTCCAGCCATCACCCCCACGCCTGCCCCGGGGCCAGCCCCACCACAGAGAGGCCGGTTGGTTCCTGCTCACCTCTGTGCCGTCCCTTCCCGACCTGACCCCAGTGCAGGGGATAAGCTTCAGACAAGTCTTTCCATGTCCCTCTGCATGACAATAGACTTCCTCCCCTCTCCCATTCCACAGGCCCACCCACCCGGGACATCCACCTTTGTCATTAGCTCAGGAGAGGATGCAAGATGAGAATCTCTGCTATTGTGTGGGGAGACTCAGTTTCCCGGGTTTCCCCCATGGACACATGTTCTTCAGCTGGGTCTGATTTTCTCCAGACAAGCTGTCTTGGGAAGGATTTGGCCAGCCCTAAGCACCTGAAGGGAAAGGGCGGAGGGGGGTTCTCTCTCTGCCCCCGACAGCCCCGAGCTGGGTCGGTCCCTCAGACCTGGCCAGGGGCAGCCCATCCCCCGGCGCCCTTCCCCGGGGCATCCAAGGGCAGGCTCGTTGCCAGCCCCACCACGCTCGCCACTGCCCGACCATCGTCCTCCCTCGGGGGGCCTGGGCAGGACAGGGACCCGGGTGTGGGAGGCCTCCAGATCTCAGGCCTGGCACACCGTTTAGCAGGCTGCTTCCTCCTCTGACGGGGGCCCAGCACACGCCCCAGGAGACTTGGCAGCCGCCCCCAGGGCTCTAGCCTCTGGAACTCGTCCCCTTGGAAGGGGCCTGGCCCAGGTGCCAGGTTCGGCTGGTCGGCCAGCCTCCTTTGGAGAAAGCAGGCAAGCCGAGCCAGGCTTGCAGTGGCCCTGGCGTGACACCTGCCAACTCAGGCAGAGGGCTTCCCGCGTGCCCTCATGGCGGGTTTCTCCCCGGAGCCGTGGCCTGGGCACTAGGAAGGCCCAGCCTCCTTGACTCCCGGGAGGAGGGGCTAGCCCAGTTGCGCCCTGGCCCCCAAACCCTCTGGTGCCATCTGCCTGTCTCGGCACTTCTGACTCCACAGAGCCTTTCCTACATCTGGGCTGCCTGCCGTGGCAAAGTGCAGGCGTGGGGTGAGGCCATGGCTTTGTCTTTCCAGGAAAAAATGAGCCCCTGGCCGAAGCAGCAGGCCCAGGCAGAGCCTTGAGCTTGAAGCCTAGTAGGTCTGTGGCCCTCAGGGCCAGAGCCATGCTTTCAAGGCAGGGAAGCGGCCTGCAAGCTGAGTGGGATTGGGGGAGGGGAGGGAGACAGCTGAAGCCGAGTCCAGAAGGGCGGCGATGGAAGAGCTGCAGCTGGGTCAGAGCCTGGAGGGAGGGCGGGGCCTTCACTGAGGACCCCCCCGCCCACCGAGGCCAGCCCTAGTCCCCGGGGGTCGCGCATGCGCCCTTGGCCTGTGCGGTGTGTGGGGGGTTGAACCCAAGCCCGCAGGGCTCCCGGAGCGGCCAGAGAAAGAAGGGCCCATGGAGAGGTAGGCGAGGTGGGCAGGGGGCGCCACCTTACTCTCCTCAGCTCCCTGAGGGAGAGAGAGAGAGACAGAGACAGAGAGAGAGATCCCTGACCTCTGAGTCTCTGCCTCCACCGCTGGCTGGTGCCAACTCACGCGCCATCCCACTTCCAGCCATCACCCCCACGCCTGCCCCGGGGCCAGCCCCACCACAGAGAGGCCGGTTGGTTCCTGCTCACCTCTGTGCCGTCCCTTCCCGACCTGACCCCAGTGCAGGGGATAAGCTTCAGACAAGTCTTTCCATGTCCCTCTGCATGACAATAGACTTCCTCCCCTCTCCCATTCCACAGGCCCACCCCCCCAGCACATCCACCTTTGTCATTAGCTCAGGAGAGGATGCAAGATGAGAATCTCTGCTATTGTGTGGGGAGACTCAGTTTCCCGGGTTTCCCCCATGGACACATGTTCTTCAGCTGGGTCTGATTTTCTCCAGACAAGCTGTCTTGGGAAGGATTTGGCCAGCCCTAAGAACCTGAAGGGAAAGGGCGGAGGGGGGTTCTCTCTCTGCCCCCGACAGCCCCGAGCTGGGTCGGTCCCTCAGACCTGGCCAGGGGCAGCCCATCCCCCGGCGCCCTTCCCCGGGGCATCCAAGGGCAGGCTTGGCGCCAGCCCCACCCCGCTCGCCACTTCCCGACCATCGTCCTCCCTCGGGGGGCCTGGGCAGGACAGGGACCCGGCTGTGGGAGGCCTCCAGATCTCAGGCCTGGCACACCGTTTAGCAGGCTGCTTCCTCCTCTGACGGGGGCCCAGCACACGCCCCAGGAGACTTGGCAGCCGCCCCCAGGGCTCTAGCCTCTGGAACTCGTCCCCTTGGAAGGGGCCTGGCCCAGGTGCCAGGTTCGGCTGGTCGGCCAGCCTCCTTTGGAGAAAGCAGGCAAGCCGAGCCAGGCTTGCAGTGGCCCTGGCGTGACACCTGCCACCTCAGGCAGAGGGCCTCCCGCGTGCCCTCCATGGCGGGTTTCTCCCCGGAGCCGTGGCCTGGGCACTAGGAAGGCCGGGCCTCCCCGACTCCCGGGAGGAGGGGCTAGCCCAGTTGCGCCCTGGCCCCCAAACCCTCTGGTGCCATCTGCCTGTCTCGGCACTTCTGACTCCACAGAGCCTTTCCTACATCTGGGCTGCCTGCCGTGGCAAAGTGCAGGCGTGGGGTGAGGCCATGGCTTTGTCTTTCCAGGAAAAAATGAGCCCCTGGCCGAAGCAGCAGGCCCAGGCAGAGCCTTGAGCTTGAAGCCCAGTAGGTCTGTGGCCCTCAGGGCCAGAGCCATGCTTTCAAGGCAGGGAAGCGGCCTGCAAGCTGAGTGGGAGTGGGGGAGGGGAGGGAGACAGCTGAAGCCGAGTCCAGAAGGGCGGCGATGGAAGAGCTGCAGCTGGGTCAGAGCCTGGAGGGAGGGCGGGGCCTTCACTGAGGACCCCCCCGCCCCCCGAGGCCAGCCCTAGGCCCCGGCGGTCGCGCATGCGCCCTTGGCCTGTGCGGTGTGTGGGGGGTTGAACCCAAGCCCGCAGGGCTCCCGGAGCGGCCAGAGAAAGAAGGGCCCATGGAGAGGTAGGCGAGGTGGGCAGGGGGCGCCACCTTACTCTCCTCAGCTCCCTGAGGGAGAGAGAGAGAGACAGAGACAGAGAGAGAGATCCCTGACCTCTGAGTCTCTGCCTCCACCGCTGGCTGGTGCCAACTCACGCGCCATCCCACTTCCAGCCATCACCCCCACGCCTGCCCCGGGGCCAGCCCCACCACAGAGAGGCCGGTTGGTTCCTGCTCACCTCTGTGCCGTCCCTTCCCGACCTGACCCCAGTGCAGGGGATAAGCTTCAGACAAGTCTTTCCATGTCCCTCTGCATGACAATAGACTTCCTCCCCTCTCCCATTCCACAGGCCCACCCACCCGGGACATCCACCTTTGTCATTAGCTCAGGAGAGGATGCAAGATGAGAATCTCTGCTATTGTGTGGGGAGACTCAGTTTCCCGGGTTACCCCCATGGACACATGTTCTTCAGCTGGGTCTGATTTTCTCCAGACAAGCTGTCTTGGGAAGGATTTGGCCAGCCCTAAGAACCTGAAGGGAAAGGGCGGAGGGGGGTTCTCTCTCTGCCCCCGACAGCCCCGAGCTGGGTCGGTCCCTCAGACCTGTCCAGGGGCAGCCCATCCCCCGGCGCCCTTCCCCGGGGCATCCAAGGGCAGGCTCGGCGCCAGCCCCACCCCGCTCGCCACTGCCCGACCATCGTCCTCCCTCGGGGGGCCTGGGCAGGACAGGGACCCGGCTGTGGGAGGCCTCCAGATCTCAGGCCTGGCACACCGTTTAGCAGGCTGCTTCCTCCTCTGACGGGGGCCCAGCACACGCCCCAGGAGACTTGGCAGCCGCCCCCAGGGCTCTAGCCTCTGGAACTCGTCCCCTTGGAAGGGGCCTGGCCCAGGTGCCAGGTTCGGCTGGTCGGCCAGCCTCCTTTGGAGAAAGCAGGCAAGCCGAGCCAGGCTTGCAGTGGCCCTGGCGTGACACCTGCCACCTCAGGCAGAGGGCCTCCCGCGTGCCCTCCATGGCGGGTTTCTCCCCGGAGCCGTGGCCTGGGCACTAGGAAGGCCGGGCCTCCCCGACTCCCGGGAGGAGGGGCTAGCCCAGTTGCGCCCTGGCCCCCAAACCCTCTGGTGCCATCTGCCTGTCTCGGCACTTCTGACTCCACAGAGCCTTTCCTACATCTGGGCTGCCTGCCGTGGCAAAGTGCAGGCGTGGGGTGAGGCCATGGCTTTGTCTTTCCAGGAAAAAATGAGCCCCTGGCCGAAGCAGCAGGCCCAGGCAGAGCCTTGAGCTTGAAGCCCAGTAGGTCTGTGGCCCTCAGTGCCAGAGCCATGCTTTCAAGGCAGGGAAGCGGCCTGCAAGCTGAGTGGGAGTGGGGGAGGGGAGGGAGACAGCTGAAGCCGAGTCCAGAAGGGCGGCGATGGAAGAGCTGCAGCTGGGTCAGAGCCTGGAGGGAGGGCGGGGCCTTCACTGAGGACCCCCCCGCCCCCCGAGGCCAGCCCTAGGCCCCGGCGGTCGCGCATGCGCCCTTGGCCTGTGCGGTGTGTGGGGGGTTGAACCCAAGCCCGCAGGGCTCCCGGAGCGGCCAGAGAAAGAAGGGCCCATGGAGAGGTAGGCGAGGTGGGCAGGGGTGCCACCTTACTCTCCTCAGCTCCCTGAGGGAGAGAGAGAGAGACAGAGGCAGAGAGAGAGATCCCTGACCTCTGAGTCTCTGCCTCCACCGCTGGCTGGTGCCAACTCACGCGCCATCCCACTTCCAGCCATCACCCCCACGCCTGCCCCGGGGCCAGCCCCACCACAGAGAGGCCGGTTGGTTCCTGCTCACCTCTGTGCCGTCCCTTCCCGACCTGACCCCAGTGCAGGGGATAAGCTTCAGACAAGTCTTTCCATGTCCCTCTGCATGACAATAGACTTCCTCCCCTCTCCCATTCCACAGGCCCACCCACCCGGGACATCCACCTTTGTCATTAGCTCAGGAGAGGATGCAAGATGAGAATCTCTGCTATTGTGTGGGGAGACTCAGTTTCCCGGGTTTCCCCCATGGACACATGTTCTTCAGCTGGGTCTGATTTTCTCCAGACAAGCTGTCTTGGGAAGGATTTGGCCAGCCCTAAGCACCTGAAGGGAAAGGGCGGAGGGGGGTTCTCTCTCTGCCCCCGACAGCCCCGAGCTGGGTCGGTCCCTCAGACCTGGCCAGGGGCAGCCCATCCCCCGGCGCCCTTCCCCGGGGCATCCAAGGGCAGGCTCGTTGCCAGCCCCACCACGCTCGCCACTGCCCGACCATCGTCCTCCCTCGGGGGGCCTGGGCAGGACAGGGACCCGGGTGTGGGAGGCCTCCAGATCTCAGGCCTGGCACACCGTTTAGCAGGCTGCTTCCTCCTCTGACGGGGGCCCAGCACACGCCCCAGGAGACTTGGCAGCCGCCCCCAGGGCTCTAGCCTCTGGAACTCGTCCCCTTGGAAGGGGCCTGGCCCAGGTGCCAGGTTCGGCTGGTCGGCCAGCCTCCTTTGGAGAAAGCAGGCAAGCCGAGCCAGGCTTGCAGTGGCCCTGGCGTGACACCTGCCAACTCAGGCAGAGGGCTTCCCGCGTGCCCTCATGGCGGGTTTCTCCCCGGAGCCGTGGCCTGGGCACTAGGAAGGCCCAGCCTCCTTGACTCCCGGGAGGAGGGGCTAGCCCAGTTGCGCCCTGGCCCCCAAACCCTCTGGTGCCATCTGCCTGTCTCGGCACTTCTGACTCCACAGAGCCTTTCCTACATCTGGGCTGCCTGCCGTGGCAAAGTGCAGGCGTGGGGTGAGGCCATGGCTTTGTCTTTCCAGGAAAAAATGAGCCCCTGGCCGAAGCAGCAGGCCCAGGCAGAGCCTTGAGCTTGAAGCCTAGTAGGTCTGTGGCCCTCAGGGCCAGAGCCATGCTTTCAAGGCAGGGAAGCGGCCTGCAAGCTGAGTGGGATTGGGGGAGGGGAGGGAGACAGCTGAAGCCGAGTCCAGAAGGGCGGCGATGGAAGAGCTGCAGCTGGGTCAGAGCCTGGAGGGAGGGCGGGGCCTTCACTGAGGACCCCCCCGCCCACCGAGGCCAGCCCTAGTCCCCGGGGGGTCGCGCATGCGCCCTTGGCCTGTGCGGTGTGTGGGGGGTTGAACCCAAGCCCGCAGGGCTCCCGGAGCGGCCAGAGAAAGAAGGGCCCATGGAGAGGTAGGCGAGGTGGGCAGGGGGCGCCACCTTACTCTCCTCAGCTCCCTGAGGGAGAGAGAGAGAGACAGAGACAGAGAGAGAGATCCCTGACCTCTGAGTCTCTGCCTCCACCGCTGGCTGGTGCCAACTCACGCGCCATCCCACTTCCAGCCATCACCCCCACGCCTGCCCCGGGGCCAGCCCCACCACAGAGAGGCCGGTTGGTTCCTGCTCACCTCTGTGCCGTCCCTTCCCGACCTGACCCCAGTGCAGGGGATAAGCTTCAGACAAGTCTTTCCATGTCCCTCTGCATGACAATAGACTTCCTCCCCTCTCCCATTCCACAGGCCCACCCACCCGGGACATCCACCTTTGTCATTAGCTCAGGAGAGGATGCAAGATGAGAATCTCTGCTATTGTGTGGGGAGACTCAGTTTCCCGGGTTTCCCCCATGGACACATGTTCTTCAGCTGGGTCTGATTTTCTCCAGACAAGCTGTCTTGGGAAGGATTTGGCCAGCCCTAAGAACCTGAAGGGAAAGGGCGGAGGGGGGTTCTCTCTCTGCCCCCGACAGCCCCGAGCTGGGTCGGTCCCTCAGACCTGGCCAGGGGCAGCCCATCCCCCGGCGCCCTTCCCCGGGGCATCCAAGGGCAGGCTTGGCGCCAGCCCCACCCCGCTCGCCACTTCCCGACCATCGTCCTCCCTCGGGGGGCCTGGGCAGGACAGGGACCCGGCTGTGGGAGGCCTCCAGATCTCAGGCCTGGCACACCGTTTAGCAGGCTGCTTCCTCCTCTGACGGGGGCCCAGCACACGCCCCAGGAGACTTGGCAGCCGCCCCCAGGGCTCTAGCCTCTGGAACTCGTCCCCTTGGAAGGGGCCTGGCCCAGGTGCCAGGTTCGGCTGGTCGGCCAGCCTCCTTTGGAGAAAGCAGGCAAGCCGAGCCAGGCTTGCAGTGGCCCTGGCGTGACACCTGCCACCTCAGGCAGAGGGCCTCCCGCGTGCCCTCCATGGCGGGTTTCTCCCCGGAGCCGTGGCCTGGGCACTAGGAAGGCCGGGCCTCCCCGACTCCCGGGAGGAGGGGCTAGCCCAGTTGCGCCCTGGCCCCCAAACCCTCTGGTGCCATCTGCCTGTCTCGGCACTTCTGACTCCACAGAGCCTTTCCTACATCTGGGCTGCCTGCCGTGGCAAAGTGCAGGCGTGGGGTGAGGCCATGGCTTTGTCTTTCCAGGAAAAAATGAGCCCCTGGCCGAAGCAGCAGGCCCAGGCAGAGCCTTGAGCTTGAAGCCCAGTAGGTCTGTGGCCCTCAGGGCCAGAGCCATGCTTTCAAGGCAGGGAAGCGGCCTGCAAGCTGAGTGGGAGTGGGGGAGGGGAGGGAGACAGCTGAAGCCGAGTCCAGAAGGGCGGCGATGGAAGAGCTGCAGCTGGGTCAGAGCCTGGAGGGAGGGCGGGGCCTTCACTGAGGACCCCCCCGCCCCCCGAGGCCAGCCCTAGGCCCCGGCGGTCGCGCATGCGCCCTTGGCCTGTGCGGTGTGTGGGGGGTTGAACCCAAGCCCGCAGGGCTCCCGGAGCGGCCAGAGAAAGAAGGGCCCATGGAGAGGTAGGCGAGGTGGGCAGGGGGCGCCACCTTACTCTCCTCAGCTCCCTGAGGGAGAGAGAGAGAGACAGAGACAGAGAGAGAGATCCCTGACCTCTGAGTCTCTGCCTCCACCGCTGGCTGGTGCCAACTCACGCGCCATCCCACTTCCAGCCATCACCCCCACGCCTGCCCCGGGGCCAGCCCCACCACAGAGAGGCCGGTTGGTTCCTGCTCACCTCTGTGCCGTCCCTTCCCGACCTGACCCCAGTGCAGGGGATAAGCTTCAGACAAGTCTTTCCATGTCCCTCTGCATGACAATAGACTTCCTCCCCTCTCCCATTCCACAGGCCCACCCACCCGGGACATCCACCTTTGTCATTAGCTCAGGAGAGGATGCAAGATGAGAATCTCTGCTATTGTGTGGGGAGACTCAGTTTCCCGGGTTTCCCCCATGGACACATGTTCTTCAGCTGGGTCTGATTTTCTCCAGACAAGCTGTCTTGGGAAGGATTTGGCCAGCCCTAAGCACCTGAAGGGAAAGGGCGGAGGGGGGTTCTCTCTCTGCCCCCGACAGCCCCGAGCTGGGTCGGTCCCTCAGACCTGGCCAGGGGCAGCCCATCCCCCGGCGCCCTTCCCCGGGGCATCCAAGGGCAGGCTCGTTGCCAGCCCCACCACGCTCGCCACTGCCCGACCATCGTCCTCCCTCGGGGGGCCTGGGCAGGACAGGGACCCGGGTGTGGGAGGCCTCCAGATCTCAGGCCTGGCACACCGTTTAGCAGGCTGCTTCCTCCTCTGACGGGGGCCCAGCACACGCCCCAGGAGACTTGGCAGCCGCCCCCAGGGCTCTAGCCTCTGGAACTCGTCCCCTTGGAAGGGGCCTGGCCCAGGTGCCAGGTTCGGCTGGTCGGCCAGCCTCCTTTGGAGAAAGCAGGCAAGCCGAGCCAGGCTTGCAGTGGCCCTGGCGTGACACCTGCCAACTCAGGCAGAGGGCTTCCCGCGTGCCCTCATGGCGGGTTTCTCCCCGGAGCCGTGGCCTGGGCACTAGGAAGGCCCAGCCTCCTTGACTCCCGGGAGGAGGGGCTAGCCCAGTTGCGCCCTGGCCCCCAAACCCTCTGGTGCCATCTGCCTGTCTCGGCACTTCTGACTCCACAGAGCCTTTCCTACATCTGGGCTGCCTGCCGTGGCAAAGTGCAGGCGTGGGGTGAGGCCATGGCTTTGTCTTTCCAGGAAAAAATGAGCCCCTGGCCGAAGCAGCAGGCCCAGGCAGAGCCTTGAGCTTGAAGCCTAGTAGGTCTGTGGCCCTCAGGGCCAGAGCCATGCTTTCAAGGCAGGGAAGCGGCCTGCAAGCTGAGTGGGATTGGGGGAGGGGAGGGAGACAGCTGAAGCCGAGTCCAGAAGGGCGGCGATGGAAGAGCTGCAGCTGGGTCAGAGCCTGGAGGGAGGGCGGGGCCTTCACTGAGGACCCCCCCGCCCACCGAGGCCAGCCCTAGTCCCCGGGGGTCGCGCATGCGCCCTTGGCCTGTGCGGTGTGTGGGGGGTTGAACCCAAGCCCGCAGGGCTCCCGGAGCGGCCAGAGAAAGAAGGGCCCATGGAGAGGTAGGCGAGGTGGGCAGGGGGCGCCACCTTACTCTCCTCAGCTCCCTGAGGGAGAGAGAGAGAGACAGAGACAGAGAGAGAGATCCCTGACCTCTGAGTCTCTGCCTCCACCGCTGGCTGGTGCCAACTCACGCGCCATCCCACTTCCAGCCATCACCCCCACGCCTGCCCCGGGGCCAGCCCCACCACAGAGAGGCCGGTTGGTTCCTGCTCACCTCTGTGCCGTCCCTTCCCGACCTGACCCCAGTGCAGGGGATAAGCTTCAGACAAGTCTTTCCATGTCCCTCTGCATGACAATAGACTTCCTCCCCTCTCCCATTCCACAGGCCCACCCACCCGGGACATCCACCTTTGTCATTAGCTCAGGAGAGGATGCAAGATGAGAATCTCTGCTATTGTGTGGGGAGACTCAGTTTCCCGGGTTTCCCCCATGGACACATGTTCTTCAGCTGGGTCTGATTTTCTCCAGACAAGCTGTCTTGGGAAGGATTTGGCCAGCCCTAAGAACCTGAAGGGAAAGGGCGGAGGGGGGTTCTCTCTCTGCCCCCGACAGCCCCGAGCTGGGTCGGTCCCTCAGACCTGGCCAGGGGCAGCCCATCCCCCGGCGCCCTTCCCCGGGGCATCCAAGGGCAGGCTTGGCGCCAGCCCCACCCCGCTCGCCACTTCCCGACCATCGTCCTCCCTCGGGGGGCCTGGGCAGGACAGGGACCCGGCTGTGGGAGGCCTCCAGATCTCAGGCCTGGCACACCGTTTAGCAGGCTGCTTCCTCCTCTGACGGGGGCCCAGCACACGCCCCAGGAGACTTGGCAGCCGCCCCCAGGGCTCTAGCCTCTGGAACTCGTCCCCTTGGAAGGGGCCTGGCCCAGGTGCCAGGTTCGGCTGGTCGGCCAGCCTCCTTTGGAGAAAGCAGGCAAGCCGAGCCAGGCTTGCAGTGGCCCTGGCGTGACACCTGCCACCTCAGGCAGAGGGCCTCCCGCGTGCCCTCCATGGCGGGTTTCTCCCCGGAGCCGTGGCCTGGGCACTAGGAAGGCCGGGCCTCCCCGACTCCCGGGAGGAGGGGCTAGCCCAGTTGCGCCCTGGCCCCCAAACCCTCTGGTGCCATCTGCCTGTCTCGGCACTTCTGACTCCACAGAGCCTTTCCTACATCTGGGCTGCCTGCCGTGGCAAAGTGCAGGCGTGGGGTGAGGCCATGGCTTTGTCTTTCCAGGAAAAAATGAGCCCCTGGCCGAAGCAGCAGGCCCAGGCAGAGCCTTGAGCTTGAAGCCCAGTAGGTCTGTGGCCCTCAGGGCCAGAGCCATGCTTTCAAGGCAGGGAAGCGGCCTGCAAGCTGAGTGGGAGTGGGGGAGGGGAGGGAGACAGCTGAAGCCGAGTCCAGAAGGGCGGCGATGGAAGAGCTGCAGCTGGGTCAGAGCCTGGAGGGAGGGCGGGGCCTTCACTGAGGACCCCCCCGCCCCCCGAGGCCAGCCCTAGGCCCCGGCGGTCGCGCATGCGCCCTTGGCCTGTGCGGTGTGTGGGGGGGTTGAACCCAAGCCCGCAGGGCTCCCAGAGCGGCCAGAGAAAGAAGGGCCCATGGAGAGGTAGGCGAGGTGGGCAGGGGGCGCCACCTTACTCTCCTCAGCTCCCTGAGGGAGAGAGAGAGAGACAGAGACAGAGAGAGAGATCCCTGACCTCTGAGTCTCTGCCTCCACCGCTGGCTGGTGCCAACTCACGCGCCATCCCACTTCCAGCCATCACCCCCACGCCTGCCCCGGGGCCAGCCCCACCACAGAGAGGCCGGTTGGTTCCTGCTCACCTCTGTGCCGTCCCTTCCCGACCTGACCCCAGTGCAGGGGATAAGCTTCAGACAAGTCTTTCCATGTCCCTCTGCATGACAATAGACTTCCTCCCCTCTCCCATTCCACAGGCCCACCCACCCGGGACATCCACCTTTGTCATTAGCTCAGGAGAGGATGCAAGATGAGAATCTCTGCTATTGTGTGGGGAGACTCAGTTTCCCGGGTTACCCCCATGGACACATGTTCTTCAGCTGGGTCTGATTTTCTCCAGACAAGCTGTCTTGGGAAGGATTTGGCCAGCCCTAAGCACCTGAAGGGAAAGGGCGGAGGGGGGTTCTCTCTCTGCCCCCGACAGCCCCGAGCTGGGTCGGTCCCTCAGACCTGGCCAGGGGCAGCCCATCCCCCGGCGCCCTTCCCCGGGGCATCCAAGGGCAGGCTCGGCGCCAGCCCCACCCCGCTCGCCACTGCCCGACCATCGTCCTCCCTCGGGGGGCCTGGGCAGGACAGGGACCCGGCTGTGGGAGGCCTCCAGATCTCAGGCCTGGCACACCGTTTAGCAGGCTGCTTCCTCCTCTGACGGGGGCCCAGCACACGCCCCAGGAGACTTGGCAGCCGCCCCCAGGGCTCTAGCCTCTGGAACTCGTCCCCTTGGAAGGGGCCTGGCCCAGGTGCCAGGTTCGGCTGGTCGGCCAGCCTCCTTTGGAGAAAGCAGGCAAGCCGAGCCAGGCTTGCAGTGGCCCTGGCGTGACACCTGCCACCTCAGGCAGAGGGCCTCCCGCGTGCCCTCCATGGCGGGTTTCTCCCCGGAGCCGTGGCCTGGGCACTAGGAAGGCCGGGCCTCCCCGACTCCCGGGAGGAGGGGCTAGCCCAGTTGCGCCCTGGCCCCCAAACCCTCTGGTGCCATCTGCCTGTCTCGGCACTTCTGACTCCACAGAGCCTTTCCTACATCTGGGCTGCCTGCCGTGGCAAAGTGCAGGCGTGGGGTGAGGCCATGGCTTTGTCTTTCCAGGAAAAAATGAGCCCCTGGCCGAAGCAGCAGGCCCAGGCAGAGCCTTGAGCTTGAAGCCCAGTAGGTCTGTGGCCCTCAGTGCCAGAGCCATGCTTTCAAGGCAGGGAAGCGGCCTGCAAGCTGAGTGGGAGTGGGGGAGGGGAGGGAGACAGCTGAAGCCGAGTCCAGAAGGGCGGCGATGGAAGAGCTGCAGCTGGGTCAGAGCCTGGAGGGAGGGCGGGGCCTTCACTGAGGACCCCCCCGCCCCCCGAGGCCAGCCCTAGGCCCCGGCGGTCGCGCATGCGCCCTTGGCCTGTGCGGTGTGTGGGGGGTTGAACCCAAGCCCGCAGGGCTCCCGGAGCGGCCAGAGAAAGAAGGGCCCATGGAGAGGTAGGCGAGGTGGGCAGGGGGCGCCACCTTACTCTCCTCAGCTCCCTGAGGGAGAGAGAGAGAGACAGAGACAGAGAGAGAGATCCCTGACCTCTGAGTCTCTGCCTCCACCGCTGGCTGGTGCCAACTCACGCGCCATCCCACTTCCAGCCATCACCCCCACGCCTGCCCCGGGGCCAGCCCCACCACAGAGAGGCCGGTTGGTTCCTGCTCACCTCTGTGCCGTCCCTTCCCGACCTGACCCCAGTGCAGGGGATAAGCTTCAGACAAGTCTTTCCATGTCCCTCTGCATGACAATAGACTTCCTCCCCTCTCCCATTCCACAGGCCCACCCACCCGGGACATCCACCTTTGTCATTAGCTCAGGAGAGGATGCAAGATGAGAATCTCTGCTATTGTGTGGGGAGACTCAGTTTCCCGGGTTTCCCCCATGGACACATGTTCTTCAGCTGGGTCTGATTTTCTCCAGACAAGCTGTCTTGGGAAGGATTTGGCCAGCCCTAAGAACCTGAAGGGAAAGGGCGGAGGGGGGTTCTCTCTCTGCCCCCGACAGCCCCGAGCTGGGTCGGTCCCTCAGACCTGGCCAGGGGCAGCCCATCCCCCGGCGCCCTTCCCCTGGGCATCCAAGGGCAGGCTTGGCGCCAGCCCCACCCCGCTCGCCACTGCCCGACCATCGTCCTCCCTCGGGGGGCCTGGGCAGGACAGGGACCCGGCTGTGGGAGGCCTCCAGATCTCAGGCCTGGCACACCGTTTAGCAGGCTGCTTCCTCCTCTGACGGGGGCCCAGCACACGCCCCAGGAGACTTGGCAGCCGCCCCCAGGGCTCTAGCCTCTGGAACTCGTCCCCTTGGAAGGGGCCTCGCCCAGGTGCCAGGTTCGGCTGGTCGGCCAGCCTCCTTTGGAGAAAGCAGGCAAGCCGAGCCAGGCTTGCAGTGGCCCTGGCGTGACACCTGCCACCTCAGGCAGAGGGCCTCCCGCGTGCCCTCCATGGCGGGTTTCTCCCCGGAGCCGTGGCCTGGGCACTAGGAAGGCCGGGCCTCCCCGACTCCCGGGAGGAGGGGCTAGCCCAGTTGCGCCCTGGCCCCCAAACCCTCTGGTGCCATCTGCCTGTCTCGGCACTTCTGACTCCACAGAGCCTTTCCTACATCTGGGCTGCCTGCCGTGGCAAAGCGCAGGCGTGGGGTGAGGCCATGGCTTTGTCTTTCCAGGAAAAAATGAGCCCCTGGCCGAAGCAGCAGGCCCAGGCAGAGCCTTGAGCTTGAAGCCCAGTAGGTCTGTGGCCCTCAGTGCCAGAGCCATGCTTTCAAGGCAGGGAAGCGGCCTGCAAGCTGAGTGGGAGTGGGGGAGGGGAGGGAGACAGCTGAAGCCGAGTCCAGAAGGGCGGCGATGGAAGAGCTGCAGCTGGGTCAGAGCCTGGAGGGAGGGCGGGGCCTTCACTGAGGACCCCCCCGCCCCCCGAGGCCAGCCCTAGGCCCCGGCGGTCCCGCATGCGCCCTTGGCCTGTGCGGTGTGTGGGGGGTTGAACCCAAGCCCGCAGGGCTCCCGGAGCGGCCAGAGAAAGAAGGGCCCATGGAGAGGTAGGCGAGGTGGGCAGGGGGCGCCACCTTACTCTCCTCAGCTCCCTGAGGGAGAGAGAGAGAGACAGAGACAGAGAGAGAGATCCCTGACCTCTGAGTCTCTGCCTCCACCGCTGGCTGGTGCCAACTCACGCGCCATCCCACTTCCAGCCATCACCCCCACGCCTGCCCCAGGGCCAGCCCCACCACAGAGAGGCCGGTTGGTTCCTGCTCACCTCTGTGCCGTCCCTTCCCGACCTGACCGCAGTGCAGGGGATAAGCTTCAGACAAGTCTTTCCATGTCCCTCTGCATGACAATAGACTTCCTCCCCTCTCCCATTCCACAGGCCCACCCACCCGGGACATCCACCTTTGTCATTAGCTCAGGAGAGGATGCAAGATGAGAATCTCTGCTATTGTGTGGGGAGACTCAGTTTCCCGGGTTTCCCCCATGGACACATGTTCTTCAGCTGGGTCTGATTTTCTCCAGACAAGCTGTCTTGGGAAGGATTTGGCCAGCCCTAAGCACCTGAAGGGAAAGGGCGGAGGGGGGTTCTCTCTCTGCCCCCGACAGCCCCGAGCTGGGTCGGTCCCTCAGACCTGGCCAGGGGCAGCCCATCCCCCGGCGCCCTTCCCCGGGGCATCCAAGGGCAGGCTCGTTGCCAGCCCCACCCCGCTCGCCACTGCCCGACCATCGTCCTCCCTCGGGGGGCCTGGGCAGGACAGGGACCCGGGTGTGGGAGGCCTCCAGATCTCAGGCCTGGCACACCGTTTAGCAGGCTGCTTCCTCCTCTGACGGGGGCCCAGCACACGCCCCAGGAGACTTGGCAGCCGCCCCCAGGGCTCTAGCCTCTGGAACTCGTCCCCTTGGAAGGGGCCTGGCCCAGGTGCCAGGTTCGGCTGGTCGGCCAGCCTCCTTTGGAGAAAGCAGGCAAGCCGAGCCAGGCTTGCAGTGGCCCTGGCGTGACACCTGCCACCTCAGGCAGAGGGCTTCCCCCGTGCCCTCCATGGCGGGTTTCTCCCCGGAGCCGTGGCCTGGGCACTAGGAAGGTGGGGCCTCCCCGACTCCCGGGAGGAGGGGCTAGCCCAGTTGCGCCCTGGCCCCCAAACCCTCTGGTGCCATCTGCCTGTCTCGGCACTTCTGACTCCACAGAGCCTTTCCTACATCTGGGCTGCCTGCCGTGGCAAAGCGCAGGCGTGGGCTGAGGCCATGGCTTTGTCTTTCCAGGAAAAAATGAGCCCCTGGCCGAAGCAGCAGGCCCAGGCAGAGCCTTGAGCTTGAAGCCCAGTAGGTCTGTGGCCCTCAGGGCCAGAGCCATGCTTTCAAGGCAGGGAAGCGGCCTGCAAGCTGAGTGGGAGTGGGGGAGGGGAGGGAGACAGCTGAAGCCGAGTCCAGAAGGGCGGCGATGGAAGAGCTGCAGCTGGGTCAGAGCCTGGAGGGAGGACGGGGCCTTCACTGAGGACCCCCCAGCCCCCCGAGGCCAGCCCTAGGCCCCGGCGGTCGCGCATGCGCCCTTGGCCTGTGCGGTGTGTGGGGGGTTGAACCCAAGCCCGCAGGGCTCCCGGAGCGGCCAGAGAAAGAAGGGCCCATGGAGAGGTAGGCGAGGTGGGCAGGGGGCGCCACCTTACTCTCCTCAGCTCCCTGAGGGAGAGAGAGAGAGACAGAGACAGAGAGAGAGATCCCTGACCTCTGAGTCTCTGCCTCCACCGCTGGCTGGTGCCAACTCACGCGCCATCCCACTTCCAGCCATCACCCCCACGCCTGCCCCGGGGCCAGCCCCACCACAGAGAGGCCGGTTGGTTCCTGCTCACCTCTGTGCCGTCCCTTCCCGACCTGACCCCAGTGCAGGGGATAAGCTTCAGACAAGTCTTTCCATGTCCCTCTGCATGACAATAGACTTCCTCCCCTCTCCCATTCCACAGGCCCACCCACCCGGGACATCCACCTTTGTCATTAGCTCAGGAGAGGATGCAAGATGAGAATCTCTGCTATTGTGTGGGGAGACTCAGTTTCCCGGGTTTCCCCCATGGACACATGTTCTTCAGCTGGGTCTGATTTTCTCCAGACAAGCTGTCTTGGGAAGGATTTGGCCAGCCCTAAGCACCTGAAGGGAAAGGGCGGAGGGGGGTTCTCTCTCTGCCCCCGACAGCCCCGAGCTGGGTCGGTCCCTCAGACCTGGCCAGGGGCAGCCCATCCCCCGGCGCCCTTCCCCGGGGCATCCAAGGGCAGGCTCGTTGCCAGCCCCACCACGCTCGCCACTGCCCGACCATCGTCCTCCCTCGGGGGGCCTGGGCAGGACAGGGACCCGGGTGTGGGAGGCCTCCAGATCTCAGGCCTGGCACACCGTTTAGCAGGCTGCTTCCTCCTCTGACGGGGGCCCAGCACACGCCCCAGGAGACTTGGCAGCCGCCCCCAGGGCTCTAGCCTCTGGAACTCGTCCCCTTGGAAGGGGCCTGGCCCAGGTGCCAGGTTCGGCTGGTCGGCCAGCCTCCTTTGGAGAAAGCAGGCAAGCCGAGCCAGGCTTGCAGTGGCCCTGGCGTGACACCTGCCACCTCAGGCAGAGGGCTTCCCGCGTGCCCTCCATGGCGGGTTTCTCCCCGGAGCCGTGGCCTGGGCACTAGGAAGGTGGGGCCTCCTCGACTCCCGGGAGGAGGGGCTAGCCCAGTTGCGCCCTGGCCCCCAAACCCTCTGGTGCCATCTGCCTGTCTCGGCACTTCTGACTCCACAGAGCCTTTCCTACATCTGGGCTACCTGCCGTGGCAAAGCGCAGGCGTGGGCTGAGGCCATGGCTTTGTCTTTCCAGGAAAAAATGAGCCCCTGGCCGAAGCAGCAGGCCCAGGCAGAGCCTTGAGCTTGAAGCCCAGTAGGTCTGTGGCCCTCAGGGCCAGAGCCATGCTTTCAAGGCAGGGAAGCGGCCTGCAAGCTGAGTGGGAGTGGGGGAGGGGAGGGAGACAGCTGAAGCCGAGTCCAGAAGGGCGGCGATGGAAGAGCTGCAGCTGGGTCAGAGCCTGGAGGGAGGACGGGGCCTTCACTGAGGACCCCCCCCGCCCCCCGAGGC
Source organism: Diceros bicornis minor (assembly GCF_020826845.1). NCBI lineage: Eukaryota > Metazoa > Chordata > Mammalia > Perissodactyla > Rhinocerotidae > Diceros > Diceros bicornis. The sequence goes on from NW_026691287.1 coordinate 45,668, forward strand.
CAGCCCTAGGCCCCGGCGGTCGCGCATGCGCCCTTGGCCTGTGCGGTGTGTGGGGGGTTGAACCCAAGCCCGCAGGGCTCCCGGAGCGGCCAGAGAAAGAAGGGCCCATGGAGAGGTAGGCGAGGTGGGCAGGGGGCGCCACCTTACTCTCCTCAGCTCCCTGAGGGAGAGAGAGAGAGACAGAGACAGAGAGAGAGATCCCTGACCTCTGAGTCTCTGCCTCCACCGCTGGCTGGTGCCAACTCACGCGCCATCCCACTTCCAGCCATCACCCCCACGCCTGCCCCGGGGCCAGCCCCACCACAGAGAGGCCGGTTGGTTCCTGCTCACCTCTGTGCCGTCCCTTCCCGACCTGACCCCAGTGCAGGGGATAAGCTTCAGACAAGTCTTTCCATGTCCCTCTGCATGACAATAGACTTCCTCCCCTCTCCCATTCCACAGGCCCACCCACCCGGGACATCCACCTTTGTCATTAGCTCAGGAGAGGATGCAAGATGAGAATCTCTGCTATTGTGTGGGGAGACTCAGTTTCCCGGGTTTCCCCCATGGACACATGTTCTTCAGCTGGGTCTGATTTTCTCCAGACAAGCTGTCTTGGGAAGGATTTGGCCAGCCCTAAGAACCTGAAGGGAAAGGGCGGAGGGGGGTTCTCTCTCTGCCCCCGACAGCCCCGAGCTGGGTCGGTCCCTCAGACCTGGCCAGGGGCAGCCCATCCCCCGGCGCCCTTCCCCGGGGCATCCAAGGGCAGGCTTGGCGCCAGCCCCACCCCGCTCGCCACTTCCCGACCATCGTCCTCCCTCGGGGGGCCTGGGCAGGACAGGGACCCGGCTGTGGGAGGCCTCCAGATCTCAGGCCTGGCACACCGTTTAGCAGGCTGCTTCCTCCTCTGACGGGGGACCAGCACACGCCCCAGGAGACTTGGCAGCCGCCCCCAGGGCTCTAGCCTCTGGAACTCGTCCCCTTGGAAGGGGCCTGGCCCAGGTGCCAGGTTCGGCTGGTCGGCCAGCCTCCTTTGGAGAAAGCAGGCAAGCCGAGCCAGGCTTGCAGTGGCCCTGGCGTGACACCTGCCACCTCAGGCAGAGGGCCTCCCGCGTGCCCTCCATGGCGGGTTTCTCCCCGGAGCCGTGGCCTGGGCACTAGGAAGGCCGGGCCTCCCCGACTCCCGGGAGGAGGGGCTAGCCCAGTTGCGCCCTGGCCCCCAAACCCTCTGGTGCCATCTGCCTGTCTCGGCACTTCTGACTCCACAGAGCCTTTCCTACATCTGGGCTGCCTGCCGTGGCAAAGTGCAGGCGTGGGGTGAGGCCATGGCTTTGTCTTTCCAGGAAAAAATGAGCCCCTGGCCGAAGCAGCAGGCCCAGGCAGAGCCTTGAGCTTGAAGCCTAGTAGGTCTGTGGCCCTCAGGGCCAGAGCCATGCTTTCAAGGCAGGGAAGCGGCCTGCAAGCTGAGTGGGATTGGGGGAGGGGAGGGAGACAGCTGAAGCCGAGTCCAGAAGGGCGGCGATGGAAGAGCTGCAGCTGGGTCAGAGCCTGGAGGGAGGGCGGGGCCTTCACTGAGGACCCCCCCGCCCCCCGAGGCCAGCCCTAGGCCCCGGGGGTCGCGCATGCGCCCTTGGCCTGTGCGGTGTGTGGGGGGTTGAACCCAAGCCCGCAGGGCTCCCGGAGCGGCCAGAGAAAGAAGGGCCCATGGAGAGGTAGGCGAGGTGGGCAGGGGGCGCCACCTTACTCTCCTCAGCTCCCTGAGGGAGAGAGAGAGAGACAGAGACAGAGAGAGAGATCCCTGACCTCTGAGTCTCTGCCTCCACCGCTGGCTGGTGCCAACTCACGCGCCATCCCACTTCCAGCCATCACCCCCACGCCTGCCCCGGGGCCAGCCCCACCACAGAGAGGCCGGTTGGTTCCTGCTCACCTCTGTGCCGTCCCTTCCCGACCTGACCCCAGTGCAGGGGATAAGCTTCAGACAAGTCTTTCCATGTCCCTCTGCATGACAATAGACTTCCTCCCCTCTCCCATTCCACAGGCCCACCCACCCGGGACATCCACCTTTGTCATTAGCTCAGGAGAGGATGCAAGATGAGAATCTCTGCTATTGTGTGGGGAGACTCAGTTTCCCGGGTTTCCCCCATGGACACATGTTCTTCAGCTGGGTCTGATTTTCTCCAGACAAGCTGTCTTGGGAAGGATTTGGCCAGCCCTAAGAACCTGAAGGGAAAGGGCGGAGGGGGGTTCTCTCTCTGCCCCCGACAGCCCCGAGCTGGGTCGGTCCCTCAGACCTGGCCAGGGGCAGCCCATCCCCCGGCGCCCTTCCCCGGGGCATCCAAGGGCAGGCTTGGCGCCAGCCCCACCCCGCTCGCCACTTCCCGACCATCGTCCTCCCTCGGGGGGCCTGGGCAGGACAGGGACCCGGCTGTGGGAGGCCTCCAGATCTCAGGCCTGGCACACCGTTTAGCAGGCTGCTTCCTCCTCTGACGGGGGCCCAGCACACGCCCCAGGAGACTTGGCAGCCGCCCCCAGGGCTCTAGCCTCTGGAACTCGTCCCCTTGGAAGGGGCCTGGCCCAGGTGCCAGGTTCGGCTGGTCGGCCAGCCTCCTTTGGAGAAAGCAGGCAAGCCGAGCCAGGCTTGCAGTGGCCCTGGCGTGACACCTGCCACCTCAGGCAGAGGGCCTCCCGCGTGCCCTCCATGGCGGGTTTCTCCCCGGAGCCGTGGCCTGGGCACTAGGAAGGCCGGGCCTCCCCGACTCCCGGGAGGAGGGGCTAGCCCAGTTGCGCCCTGGCCCCCAAACCCTCTGGTGCCATCTGCCTGTCTCGGCACTTCTGACTCCACAGAGCCTTTCCTACATCTGGGCTGCCTGCCGTGGCAAAGTGCAGGCGTGGGGTGAGGCCATGGCTTTGTCTTTCCAGGAAAAAATGAGCCCCTGGCCGAAGCAGCAGGCCCAGGCAGAGCCTTGAGCTTGAAGCCCAGTAGGTCTGTGGCCCTCAGGGCCAGAGCCATGCTTTCAAGGCAGGGAAGCGGCCTGCAAGCTGAGTGGGAGTGGGGGAGGGGAGGGAGACAGCTGAAGCCGAGTCCAGAAGGGCGGCGATGGAAGAGCTGCAGCTGGGTCAGAGCCTGGAGGGAGGGCGGGGCCTTCACTGAGGACCCCCCGCCCCCCGAGGCCAGCCCTAGGCCCCCGGCGGTCGCGCATGCGCCCTTGGCCTGTGCGGTGTGTGGGGGGTTGAACCCAAGCCCGCAGGGCTCCCGGAGCGGCCAGAGAAAGAAGGGCCCATGGAGAGGTAGGCGAGGTGGGCAGGGGGCGCCACCTTACTCTCCTCAGCTCCCTGAGGGAGAGAGAGAGAGACAGAGACAGAGAGAGAGATCCCTGACCTCTGAGTCTCTGCCTCCACCGCTGGCTGGTGCCAACTCACGCGCCATCCCACTTCCAGCCATCACCCCCACGCCTGCCCCGGGGCCAGCCCCACCACAGAGAGGCCGGTTGGTTCCTGCTCACCTCTGTGCCGTCCCTTCCCGACCTGACCCCAGTGCAGGGGATAAGCTTCAGACAAGTCTTTCCATGTCCCTCTGCATGACAATAGACTTCCTCCCCTCTCCCATTCCACAGGCCCACCCACCCGGGACATCCACCTTTGTCATTAGCTCAGGAGAGGATGCAAGATGAGAATCTCTGCTATTGTGTGGGGAGACTCAGTTTCCCGGGTTTCCCCCATGGACACATGTTCTTCAGCTGGGTCTGATTTTCTCCAGACAAGCTGTCTTGGGAAGGATTTGGCCAGCCCTAAGCACCTGAAGGGAAAGGGCGGAGGGGGGTTCTCTCTCTGCCCCCGACAGCCCCGAGCTGGGTCGGTCCCTCAGACCTGGCCAGGGGCAGCCCATCCCCCGGCGCCCTTCCCCGGGGCATCCAAGGGCAGGCTCGTTGCCAGCCCCACCACGCTCGCCACTGCCCGACCATCGTCCTCCCTCGGGGGGCCTGGGCAGGACAGGGACCCGGGTGTGGGAGGCCTCCAGATCTCAGGCCTGGCACACCCGTTTAGCAGGCTGCTTCCTCCTCTGACGGGGGCCCAGCACACGCCCCAGGAGACTTGGCAGCCGCCCCCAGGGCTCTAGCCTCTGGAACTCGTCCCCTTGGAAGGGGCCTGGCCCAGGTGCCAGGTTCGGTTGGTCGGCCAGCCTCCTTTGGAGAAAGCAGGCAAGCCGAGCCAGGCTTGCAGTGGCCCTGGCGTGACACCTGCCAACTCAGGCAGAGGGCTTCCCGCGTGCCCTCATGGCGGGTTTCTCCCCGGAGCCGTGGCCTGGGCACTAGGAAGGCCCGGCCTCCTTGACTCCCGGGAGGAGGGGCTAGCCCAGTTGCGCCCTGGCCCCCAAACCCTCTGGTGCCATCTGCCTGTCTCGGCACTTCTGACTCCACAGAGCCTTTCCTACATCTGGGCTGCCTGCCGTGGCAAAGTGCAGGCGTGGGGTGAGGCCATGGCTTTGTCTTTCCAGGAAAAAATGAGCCCCTGGCCGAAGCAGCAGGCCCAGGCAGAGCCTTGAGCTTGAAGCCCAGTAGGTCTGTGGCCCTCAGGGCCAGAGCCATGCTCTCAAGGCAGGGAAGCGGCCTGCAAGCTGAGTGGGAGTGGGGGAGGGGAGGGAGACAGCTGAAGCCGAGTCCAGAAGGGCGGCGATGGAAGAGCTGCAGCTGGGTCAGAGCCTGGAGGGAGGACGGGGCCTTCACTGAGGACCCCCCCGCCCCCCGAGGCCAGCCCTAGGCCCCGGCGGTCGCGCATGCGCCCTTGGCCTGTGCGGTGTGTGGGGGGTTGAACCCAAGCCCGCAGGGCTCCCGGAGCGGCCAGAGAAAGAAGGGCCCATGGAGAGGTAGGCGAGGTGGGCAGGGGGCGCCACCTTACTCTCCTCAGCTCCCTGAGGGAGAGAGAGAGAGACAGAGACAGAGAGAGAGATCCCTGACCTCTGAGTCTCTGCCTCCACCGCTGGCTGGTGCCAACTCACGCGCCATCCCACTTCCAGCCATCACCCCCACGCCTGCCCCGGGGCCAGCCCCACCACAGAGAGGCCGGTTGGTTCCTGCTCACCTCTGTGCCGTCCCTTCCCGACCTGACCCCAGTGCAGGGGATAAGCTTCAGACAAGTCTTTCCATGTCCCTCTGCATGACAATAGACTTCCTCCCCTCTCCCATTCCACAGGCCCACCCACCCGGGACATCCACCTTTGTCATTAGCTCAGGAGAGGATGCAAGATGAGAATCTCTGCTATTGTGTGGGGAGACTCAGTTTCCCGGGTTTCCCCCATGGACACATGTTCTTCACCTGGGTCTGATTTTCTCCAGACAAGCTGTCTTGGGAAGGATTTGGCCAGCCCTAAGAACCGGAAGGGAAAGGGCGGAGGGGGGTTCTCTCTCTGCCCCCGACAGCCCCGAGCTGGGTCGGTCCCTCAGACCTGGCCAGGGGCAGCCCATCCCCCGGCGCCCTTCCCCTGGGCATCCAAGGGCAGGCTTGGCGCCAGCCCCACCCCGCTCGCCACTGCCCGACCATCGTCCTCCCTCGGGGGGCCTGGGCAGGACAGGGACCCGGCTGTGGGAGGCCTCCAGATCTCAGGCCTGGCACACCGTTTAGCAGGCTGCTTCCTCCTCTGACGGGGGCCCAGCACACGCCCCAGGAGACTTGGCAGCCGCCCCCAGGGCTCTAGCCTCTGGAACTCGTCCCCTTGGAAGGGGCCTGGCCCAGGTGCCAGGTTCGGCTGGTCGGCCAGCCTCCTTTGGAGAAAGCAGGCAAGCCGAGCCAGGCTTGCAGTGGCCCTGGCGTGACACCTGCCACCTCAGGCAGAGGGCCTCCCGCGTGCCCTCCATGGCGGGTTTCTCCCCGGAGCCGTGGCCTGGGCACTAGGAAGGCCGGGCCTCCCCGACTCCCGGGAGGAGGGGCTAGCCCACTTGCGCCCTGGCCCCCAAACCCTCTGGTGCCATCTGCCTGTCTCGGCACTTCTGACTCCACAGAGCCTTTCCTACATCTGGGCTGCCTGCCGTGGCAAAGCGCAGGCGTGGGGTGAGTCCATGGCTTTGTCTTTCCAGGAAAAAATGAGCCCCTGGCCGAAGCAGCAGGCCCAGGCAGAGCCTTGAGCTTGAAGCCCAGTAGGTCTGTGGCCCTCAGTGCCAGAGCCATGCTTTCAAGGCAGGGAAGCGGCCTGCAAGCTGAGTGGGAGTGGGGGAGGGGAGGGAGACAGCTGAAGCCGAGTCCAGAAGGGCGGCGATGGAAGAGCTGCAGCTGGGTCAGAGCCTGGAGGGAGGGCGGGGCCTTCACTGAGGACCCCCCCGCCCCCCGAGGCCAGCCCTAGGCCCCGGCGGTCGCGCATGCGCCCTTGGCCTGTGCGGTGTGTGGGGGGTTGAACCCAAGCCCGCAGGGCTCCCGGAGCGGCCAGAGAAAGAAGGGCCCATGGAGAGGTAGGCGAGGTGGGCAGGGGGCGCCACCTTACTCTCCTCAGCTCCCTGAGGGAGAGAGAGAGAGACAGAGACAGAGAGAGAGATCCCTGACCTCTGAGTCTCTGCCTCCACCGCTGGCTGGTGCCAACTCACGCGCCATCCCACTTCCAGCCATCACCCCCACGCCTGCCCCGGGGCCAGCCCCACCACAGAGAGGCCGGTTGGTTCCTGCTCACCTCTGTGCCGTCCCTTCCCGACCTGACCCCAGTGCAGGGGATAAGCTTCAGACAAGTCTTTCCATGTCCCTCTGCATGACAATAGACTTCCTCCCCTCTCCCATTCCACAGGCCCACCCACCCGGGACATCCACCTTTGTCATTAGCTCAGGAGAGGATGCAAGATGAGAATCTCTGCTATTGTGTGGGGAGACTCAGTTTCCCGGGTTTCCCCCATGGACACATGTTCTTCAGCTGGGTCTGATTTTCTCCAGACAAGCTGTCTTGGGAAGGATTTGGCCAGCCCTAAGAACCTGAAGGGAAAGGGCGGAGGGGGGTTCTCTCTCTGCCCCCGACAGCCCCGAGCTGGGTCGGTCCCTCAGACCTGGCCAGGGGCAGCCCATCCCCCGGCGCCCTTCCCCGGGGCATCCAAGGGCAGGCTCGTTGCCAGCCCCACCCCGCTCGCCACTGCCCGACCATCGTCCTCCCTCGGGGGGCCTGGGCAGGACAGGGACCCGGCTGTGGGAGGCCTCCAGATCTCAGGCCTGGCACACCGTTTAGCAGGCTGCTTCCTCCTCTGACGGGGGCCCAGCACACGCCCCAGGAGACTTGGCAGCCGCCCCCAGGGCTCTAGCCTCTGGAACTCGTCCCCTTGGAAGGGGCCTGGCCCAGGTGCCAGGTTCGGCTGGTCGGCCAGCCTCCTTTGGAGAAAGCAGGCAAGCCGAGCCAGGCTTGCAGTGGCCCTGGCGTGACACCTGCCACCTCAGGCAGAGGGCCTCCCGCGTGCCCTCCATGGCGGGTTTCTCCCCGGAGCCGTGGCCTGGGCACTAGGAAGGCCGGGCCTCCCCGACTCCCGGGAGGAGGGGCTAGCCCAGTTGCGCCCTGGCCCCCAAACCCTCTGGTGCCATCTGCCTGTCTCGGCACTTCTGACTCCACAGAGCCTTTCCTACATCTGGGCTGCCTGCCGTGGCAAAGTGCAGGCGTGGGGTGAGGCCATGGCTTTGTCTTTCCAGGAAAAAATGAGCCCCTGGCCGAAGCAGCAGGCCCAGGCAGAGCCTTGAGCTTGAAGCCCAGTAGGTCTGTGGCCCTCAGGGCCAGAGCAATGCTTTCAAGGCAGGGAAGCGGCCTGCAAGCTGAGTGGGAGTGGGGGAGGGGAGGGAGACAGCTGAAGCCGAGTCCAGAAGGGCGGCGATGGAAGAGCTGCAGCTGGGTCAGAGCCTGGAGGGAGGGCGGGGCCTTCACTGAGGACCCCCCCGCCCCCCGAGGCCAGCCCTAGGCCCCGGCGGTCGCGCATGCGCCCTTGGCCTGTGCGGTGTGTGGGGGGTTGAACCCAAGCCCGCAGGGCTCCCGGAGCGGCCAGAGAAAGAAGGGCCCATGGAGAGGTAGGCGAGGTGGGCAGGGGGCGCCACCTTACTCTCCTCAGCTCCCTGAGGGAGAGAGAGAGAGACAGAGACAGAGAGAGAGATCCCTGACCTCTGAGTCTCTGCCTCCACCGCTGGCTGGTGCCAACTCACGCGCCATCCCACTTCCAGCCATCACCCCCACGCCTGCCCCGGGGCCAGCCCCACCACAGAGAGGCCGGTTGGTTCCTGCTCACCTCTGTGCCGTCCCTTCCCGACCTGACCCCAGTGCAGGGGATAAGCTTCAGACAAGTCTTTCCATGTCCCTCTGCATGACAATAGACTTCCTCCCCTCTCCCATTCCACAGGCCCACCCACCCGGGACATCCACCTTTGTCATTAGCTCAGGAGAGGATGCAAGATGAGAATCTCTGCTATTGTGTGGGGAGACTCAGTTTCCCGGGTTTCCCCCATGGACACATGTTCTTCAGCTGGGTCTGATTTTCTCCAGACAAGCTGTCTTGGGAAGGATTTGGCCAGCCCTAAGCACCTGAAGGGAAAGGGCGGAGGGGGGTTCTCTCTCTGCCCCCGACAGCCCCGAGCTGGGTCGGTCCCTCAGACCTGGCCAGGGGCAGCCCATCCCCCGGCGCCCTTCCCCGGGGCATCCAAGGGCAGGCTCGTTGCCAGCCCCACCACGCTCGCCACTGCCCGACCATCGTCCTCCCTCGGGGGGCCTGGGCAGGACAGGGTCTCGGGTGTGGGAGGCCTCCAGATCTCAGGCCTGGCACACCGTTTAGCAGGCTGCTTCCTCCTCTGACGGGGGCCCAGCACACGCCCCAGGAGACTTGGCAGCCGCCCCCAGGGCTCTAGCCTCTGGAACTCGTCCCCTTGGAAGGGGCCTGGCCCAGGTGCCAGGTTCGGTTGGTCGGCCAGCCTCCTTTGGAGAAAGCAGGCAAGCCGAGCCAGGCTTGCAGTGGCCCTGGCGTGACACCTGCCAACTCAGGCAGAGGGCTTCCCGCGTGCCCTCATGGCGGGTTTCTCCCCGGAGCCGTGGCCTGGGCACTAGGAAGGCCCGGCCTCCTTGACTCCCGGGAGGAGGGGCTAGCCCAGTTGCGCCCTGGCCCCCAAACCCTCTGGTGCCATCTGCCTGTCTCGGCACTTCTGACTCCACAGAGCCTTTCCTACATCTGGGCTGCCTGCCGTGGCAAAGTGCAGGCGTGGGGTGAGGCCATGGCTTTGTCTTTCCAGGAAAAAATGAGCCCCTGGCCGAAGCAGCAGGCCCAGGCAGAGCCTTGAGCTTGAAGCCCAGTAGGTCTGTGGCCCTCAGGGCCAGAGCCATGCTCTCAAGGCAGGGAAGCGGCCTGCAAGCTGAGTGGGAGTGGGGGAGGGGAGGGAGACAGCTGAAGCCGAGTCCAGAAGGGCGGCGATGGAAGAGCTGCAGCTGGGTCAGAGCCTGGAGGGAGGACGGGGCCTTCACTGAGGACCCCCCCGCCCCCCGAGGCCAGCCCTAGGCCCCGGCGGTCGCGCATGCGCCCTTGGCCTGTGCGGTGTGTGGGGGGTTGAACCCAAGCCCGCAGGGCTCCCGGAGCGGCCAGAGAAAGAAGGGCCCATGGAGAGGTAGGCGAGGTGGGCAGGGGGCGCCACCTTACTCTCCTCAGCTCCCTGAGGGAGAGAGAGAGAGACAGAGACAGAGAGAGAGATCCCTGACCTCTGAGTCTCTGCCTCCACCGCTGGCTGGTGCCAACTCACGCGCCATCCCACTTCCAGCCATCACCCCCACGCCTGCCCCGGGGCCAGCCCCACCACAGAGAGGCCGGTTGGTTCCTGCTCACCTCTGTGCCGTCCCTTCCCGACCTGACCCCAGTGCAGGGGATAAGCTTCAGACAAGTCTTTCCATGTCCCTCTGCATGACAATAGACTTCCTCCCCTCTCCCATTCCACAGGCCCACCCACCCGGGACATCCACCTTTGTCATTAGCTCAGGAGAGGATGCAAGATGAGAATCTCTGCTATTGTGTGGGGAGACTCAGTTTCCCGGGTTTCCCCCATGGACACATGTTCTTCAGCTGGGTCTGATTTTCTCCAGACAAGCTGTCTTGGGAAGGATTTGGCCAGCCCTAAGCACCTGAAGGGAAAGGGCGGAGGGGGGTTCTCTCTCTGCCCCCGACAGCCCCGAGCTGGGTCGGTCCCTCAGACCTGGCCAGGGGCAGCCCATCCCCCGGCGCCCTTCCCCGGGGCATCCAAGGGCAGGCTCGTTGCCAGCCCCACCACGCTCGCCACTGCCCGACCATCGTCCTCCCTCGGGGGGCCTGGGCAGGACAGGGTCCCGGGTGTGGGAGGCCTCCAGATCTCAGGCCTGGCACACCGTTTAGCAGGCTGCTTCCTCCTCTGACGGGGGCCCAGCACACGCCCCAGGAGACTTGGCAGCCGCCCCCAGGGCTCTAGCCTCTGGAACTCGTCCCCTTGGAAGGGGCCTGGCCCAGGTGCCAGGTTCGGTTGGTCGGCCAGCCTCCTTTGGAGAAAGCAGGCAAGCCGAGCCAGGCTTGCAGTGGCCCTGGCGTGACACCTGCCAACTCAGGCAGAGGGCTTCCCGCGTGCCCTCATGGCGGGTTTCTCCCCGGAGCCGTGGCCTGGGCACTAGGAAGGCCCGGCCTCCTTGACTCCCGGGAGGAGGGGCTAGCCCAGTTGCGCCCTGGCCCCCAAACCCTCTGGTGCCATCTGCCTGTCTCGGCACTTCTGACTCCACAGAGCCTTTCCTACATCTGGGCTGCCTGCCGTGGCAAAGTGCAGGCGTGGGGTGAGGCCATGGCTTTGTCTTTCCAGGAAAAAATGAGCCCCTGGCCGAAGCAGCAGGCCCAGGCAGAGCCTTGAGCTTGAAGCCCAGTAGGTCTGTGGCCCTCAGGGCCAGAGCCATGCTCTCAAGGCAGGGAAGCGGCCTGCAAGCTGAGTGGGAGTGGGGGAGGGGAGGGAGACAGCTGAAGCCGAGTCCAGAAGGGCGGCGATGGAAGAGCTGCAGCTGGGTCAGAGCCTGGAGGGAGGACGGGGCCTTCACTGAGGACCCCCCCGCCCCCCGAGGCCAGCCCTAGGCCCCGGCGGTCGCGCATGCGCCCTTGGCCTGTGCGGTGTGTGGGGGGTTGAACCCAAGCCCGCAGGGCTCCCGGAGCGGCCAGAGAAAGAAGGGCCCATGGAGAGGTAGGCGAGGTGGGCAGGGGGCGCCACCTTACTCTCCTCAGCTCCCTGAGGGAGAGAGAGAGAGACAGAGACAGAGAGAGAGATCCCTGACCTCTGAGTCTCTGCCTCCACCGCTGGCTGGTGCCAACTCACGCGCCATCCCACTTCCAGCCATCACCCCCACGCCTGCCCCGGGGCCAGCCCCACCACAGAGAGGCCGGTTGGTTCCTGCTCACCTCTGTGCCGTCCCTTCCCGACCTGACCCCAGTGCAGGGGATAAGCTTCAGACAAGTCTTTCCATGTCCCTCTGCATGACAATAGACTTCCTCCCCTCTCCCATTCCACAGGCCCACCCACCCGGGACATCCACCTTTGTCATTAGCTCAGGAGAGGATGCAAGATGAGAATCTCTGCTATTGTGTGGGGAGACTCAGTTTCCCGGGTTTCCCCCATGGACACATGTTCTTCAGCTGGGTCTGATTTTCTCCAGACAAGCTGTCTTGGGAAGGATTTGGCCAGCCCTAAGAACCGGAAGGGAAAGGGCGGAGGGGGGTTCTCTCTCTGCCCCCGACAGCCCCGAGCTGGGTCGGTCCCTCAGACCTGGCCAGGGGCAGCCCATCCCCCGGCGCCCTTCCCCTGGGCATCCAAGGGCAGGCTTGGCGCCAGCCCCACCCCGCTCGCCACTGCCCGACCATCGTCCTCCCTCGGGGGGCCTGGGCAGGACAGGGACCCGGCTGTGGGAGGCCTCCAGATCTCAGGCCTGGCACACCGTTTAGCAGGCTGCTTCCTCCTCTGACGGGGGCCCAGCACACGCCCCAGGAGACTTGGCAGCCGCCCCCAGGGCTCTAGCCTCTGGAACTCGTCCCCTTGGAAGGGGCCTGGCCCAGGTGCCAGGTTCGGCTGGTCGGCCAGCCTCCTTTGGAGAAAGCAGGCAAGCCGAGCCAGGCTTGCAGTGGCCCTGGCGTGACACCTGCCACCTCAGGCAGAGGGCCTCCCGCGTGCCCTCCATGGCGGGTTTCTCCCCGGAGCCGTGGCCTGGGCACTAGGAAGGCCGGGCCTCCCCGACTCCCGGGAGGAGGGGCTAGCCCAGTTGCGCCCTGGCCCCCAAACCCTCTGGTGCCATCTGCCTGTCTCGGCACTTCTGACTCCACAGAGCCTTTCCTACATCTGGGCTGCCTGCCGTGGCAAAGCGCAGGCGTGGGGTGAGTCCATGGCTTTGTCTTTCCAGGAAAAAATGAGCCCCTGGCCGAAGCAGCAGGCCCAGGCAGAGCCTTGAGCTTGAAGCCCAGTAGGTCTGTGGCCCTCAGTGCCAGAGCCATGCTTTCAAGGCAGGGAAGCGGCCTGCAAGCTGAGTGGGAGTGGGGGAGGGGAGGGAGACAGCTGAAGCCGAGTCCAGAAGGGCGGCGATGGAAGAGCTGCAGCTGGGTCAGAGCCTGGAGGGAGGGCGGGGCCTTCACTGAGGACCCCCCCGCCCCCCGAGGCCAGCCCTAGGCCCCGGCGGTCGCGCATGCGCCCTTGGCCTGTGCGGTGTGTGGGGGGTTGAACCCAAGCCCGCAGGGCTCCCGGAGCGGCCAGAGAAAGAAGGGCCCATGGAGAGGTAGGCGAGGTGGGCAGGGGGCGCCACCTTACTCTCCTCAGCTCCCTGAGGGAGAGAGAGAGAGACAGAGACAGAGAGAGAGATCCCTGACCTCTGAGTCTCTGCCTCCACCGCTGGCTGGTGCCAACTCACGCGCCATCCCACTTCCAGCCATCACCCCCACGCCTGCCCCGGGGCCAGCCCCACCACAGAGAGGCCGGTTGGTTCCTGCTCACCTCTGTGCCGTCCCTTCCCGACCTGACCCCAGTGCAGGGGATAAGCTTCAGACAAGTCTTTCCATGTCCCTCTGCATGACAATAGACTTCCTCCCCTCTCCCATTCCACAGGCCCACCCACCCGGGACATCCACCTTTGTCATTAGCTCAGGAGAGGATGCAAGATGAGAATCTCTGCTATTGTGTGGGGAGACTCAGTTTCCCGGGTTTCCCCCATGGACACATGTTCTTCAGCTGGGTCTGATTTTCTCCAGACAAGCTGTCTTGGGAAGGATTTGGCCAGCCCTAAGAACCTGAAGGGAAAGGGCGGAGGGGGGTTCTCTCTCTGCCCCCGACAGCCCCGAGCTGGGTCGGTCCCTCAGACCTGGCCAGGGGCAGCCCATCCCCCGGCGCCCTTCCCCTGGGCATCCAAGGGCAGGCTTGGCGCCAGCCCCACCCCGCTCGCCACTGCCCGACCATCGTCCTCCCTCGGGGGGCCTGGGCAGGACAGGGACCCGGCTGTGGGAGGCCTCCAGATCTCAGGCCTGGCACACCGTTTAGCAGGCTGCTTCCTCCTCTGACGGGGGCCCAGCACACGCCCCAGGAGACTTGGCAGCCGCCCCCAGGGCTCTAGCCTCTGGAACTCGTCCCCTTGGAAGGGGCCTGGCCCAGGTGCCAGGTTCGGCTGGTCGGCCAGCCTCCTTTGGAGAAAGCAGGCAAGCCGAGCCAGGCTTGCAGTGGCCCTGGCGTGACACCTGCCACCTCAGGCAGAGGGCCTCCCGCGTGCCCTCCATGGCGGGTTTCTCCCCGGAGCCGTGGCCTGGGCACTAGGAAGGCCGGGCCTCCCCGACTCCCGGGAGGAGGGGCTAGCCCAGTTGCGCCCTGGCCCCCAAACCCTCTGGTGCCATCTGCCTGTCTCGGCACTTCTGACTCCACAGAGCCTTTCCTACATCTGGGCTGCCTGCCGTGGCAAAGTGCAGGCGTGGGGTGAGGCCATGGCTTTGTCTTTCCAGGAAAAAATGAGCCCCTGGCCGAAGCAGCAGGCCCAGGCAGAGCCTTGAGCTTGAAGCCCAGTAGGTCTGTGGCCCTCAGGGCCAGAGCCATGCTTTCAAGGCAGGGAAGCGGCCTGCAAGCTGAGTGGGAGTGGGGGAGGGGAGGGAGACAGCTGAAGCCGAGTCCAGAAGGGCGGCGATGGAAGAGCTGCAGCTGGGTCAGAGCCTGGAGGGAGGGCGGGGCCTTCACTGAGGACCCCCCCGCCCCCCGAGGCCAGCCCTAGGCCCCGGCGGTCGCGCATGCGCCCTTGGCCTGTGCGGTGTGTGGGGGGTTGAACCCAAGCCCGCAGGGCTCCCGGAGCGGCCAGAGAAAGAAGGGCCCATGGAGAGGTAGGCGAGGTGGGCAGGGGGCGCCACCTTACTCTCCTCAGCTCCCTGAGGGAGAGAGAGAGAGACAGAGACAGAGAGAGAGATCCCTGACCTCTGAGTCTCTGCCTCCACCGCTGGCTGGTGCCAACTCACGCGCCATCCCACTTCCAGCCATCACCCCCACGCCTGCCCCGGGGCCAGCCCCACCACAGAGAGGCCGGTTGGTTCCTGCTCACCTCTGTGCCGTCCCTTCCCGACCTGACCCCAGTGCAGGGGATAAGCTTCAGACAAGTCTTTCCATGTCCCTCTGCATGACAATAGACTTCCTCCCCTCTCCCATTCCACAGGCCCACCCACCCGGGACATCCACCTTTGTCATTAGCTCAGGAGAGGATGCAAGATGAGAATCTCTGCTATTGTGTGGGGAGACTCAGTTTCCCGGGTTTCCCCCATGGACACATGTTCTTCAGCTGGGTCTGATTTTCTCCAGACAAGCTGTCTTGGGAAGGATTTGGCCAGCCCTAAGCACCTGAAGGGAAAGGGCGGAGGGGGGTTCTCTCTCTGCCCCCGACAGCCCCGAGCTGGGTCGGTCCCTCAGACCTGGCCAGGGGCAGCCCATCCCCCGGCGCCCTTCCCCGGGGCATCCAAGGGCAGGCTCGTTGCCAGCCCCACCACGCTCGCCACTGCCCGACCATCGTCCTCCCTCGGGGGGCCTGGGCAGGACAGGGTCCCGGGTGTGGGAGGCCTCCAGATCTCAGGCCTGGCACACCGTTTAGCAGGCTGCTTCCTCCTCTGACGGGGGCCCAGCACACGCCCCAGGAGACTTGGCAGCCGCCCCCAGGGCTCTAGCCTCTGGAACTCGTCCCCTTGGAAGGGGCCTGGCCCAGGTGCCAGGTTCGGTTGGTCGGCCAGCCTCCTTTGGAGAAAGCAGGCAAGCCGAGCCAGGCTTGCAGTGGCCCTGGCGTGACACCTGCCAACTCAGGCAGAGGGCTTCCCGCGTGCCCTCATGGCGGGTTTCTCCCCGGAGCCGTGGCCTGGGCACTAGGAAGGCCCGGCCTCCTTGACTCCCGGGAGGAGGGGCTAGCCCAGTTGCGCCCTGGCCCCCAAACCCTCTGGTGCCATCTGCCTGTCTCGGCACTTCTGACTCCACAGAGCCTTTCCTACATCTGGGCTGCCTGCCGTGGCAAAGTGCAGGCGTGGGGTGAGGCCATGGCTTTGTCTTTCCAGGAAAAAATGAGCCCCTGGCCGAAGCAGCAGGCCCAGGCAGAGCCTTGAGCTTGAAGCCCAGTAGGTCTGTGGCCCTCAGGGCCAGAGCCATGCTCTCAAGGCAGGGAAGCGGCCTGCAAGCTGAGTGGGAGTGGGGGAGGGGAGGGAGACAGCTGAAGCCGAGTCCAGAAGGGCGGCGATGGAAGAGCTGCAGCTGGGTCAGAGCCTGGAGGGAGGACGGGGCCTTCACTGAGGACCCCCCCGCCCCCCGAGGCCAGCCCTAGGCCCCGGCGGTCGCGCATGCGCCCTTGGCCTGTGCGGTGTGTGGGGGGTTGAACCCAAGCCCGCAGGGCTCCCGGAGCGGCCAGAGAAAGAAGGGCCCATGGAGAGGTAGGCGAGGTGGGCAGGGGGCGCCACCTTACTCTCCTCAGCTCCCTGAGGGAGAGAGACAGAGACAGAGACAGAGAGAGAGATCCCTGACCTCTGAGTCTCTGCCTCCACCGCTGGCTGGTGCCAACTCACGCGCCATCCCACTTCCAGCCATCACCCCCACGCCTGCCCCGGGGCCAGCCCCACCACAGAGAGGCCGGTTGGTTCCTGCTCACCTCTGTGCCGTCCCTTCCCGACCTGACCCCAGTGCAGGGGATAAGCTTCAGACAAGTCTTTCCATGTCCCTCTGCATGACAATAGACTTCCTCCCCTCTCCCATTCCACAGGCCCACCCACCCGGGACATCCACCTTTGTCATTAGCTCAGGAGAGGATGCAAGATGAGAATCTCTGCTATTGTGTGGGGAGACTCAGTTTCCCGGGTTTCCCCCATGGACACATGTTCTTCAGCTGGGTCTGATTTTCTCCAGACAAGCTGTCTTGGGAAGGATTTGGCCAGCCCTAAGCACCTGAAGGGAAAGGGCGGAGGGGGGTTCTCTCTCTGCCCCCGACAGCCCCGAGCTGGGTCGGTCCCTCAGACCTGGCCAGGGGCAGCCCATCCCCCGGCGCCCTTCCCCGGGGCATCCAAGGGCAGGCTCGTTGCCAGCCCCACCACGCTCGCCACTGCCCGACCATCGTCCTCCCTCGGGGGGCCTGGGCAGGACAGGGTCCCGGGTGTGGGAGGCCTCCAGATCTCAGGCCTGGCACACCGTTTAGCAGGCTGCTTCCTCCTCTGACGGGGGCCCAGCACACGCCCCAGGAGACTTGGCAGCCGCCCCCAGGGCTCTAGCCTCTGGAACTCGTCCCCTTGGAAGGGGCCTGGCCCAGGTGCCAGGTTCGGTTGGTCGGCCAGCCTCCTTTGGAGAAAGCAGGCAAGCCGAGCCAGGCTTGCAGTGGCCCTGGCGTGACACCTGCCAACTCAGGCAGAGGGCTTCCCGCGTGCCCTCATGGCGGGTTTCTCCCCGGAGCCGTGGCCTGGGCACTAGGAAGGCCCGGCCTCCTTGACTCCCGGGAGGAGGGGCTAGCCCAGTTGCGCCCTGGCCCCCAAACCCTCTGGTGCCATCTGCCTGTCTCGGCACTTCTGACTCCACAGAGCCTTTCCTACATCTGGGCTGCCTGCCGTGGCAAAGTGCAGGCGTGGGGTGAGGCCATGGCTTTGTCTTTCCAGGAAAAAATGAGCCCCTGGCCGAAGCAGCAGGCCCAGGCAGAGCCTTGAGCTTGAAGCCCAGTAGGTCTGTGGCCCTCAGGGCCAGAGCCATGCTCTCAAGGCAGGGAAGCGGCCTGCAAGCTGAGTGGGAGTGGGGGAGGGGAGGGAGACAGCTGAAGCCGAGTCCAGAAGGGCGGCGATGGAAGAGCTGCAGCTGGGTCAGAGCCTGGAGGGAGGACGGGGCCTTCACTGAGGACCCCCCCGCCCCCCGAGGCCAGCCCTAGGCCCCGGCGGTCGCGCATGCGCCCTTGGCCTGTGCGGTGTGTGGGGGGTTGAACCCAAGCCCGCAGGGCTCCCGGAGCGGCCAGAGAAAGAAGGGCCCATGGAGAGGTAGGCGAGGTGGGCAGGGGGCGCCACCTTACTCTCCTCAGCTCCCTGAGGGAGAGAGAGAGAGACAGAGACAGAGAGAGAGATCCCTGACCTCTGAGTCTCTGCCTCCACCGCTGGCTGGTGCCAACTCACGCGCCATCCCACTTCCAGCCATCACCCCCACGCCTGCCCCGGGGCCAGCCCCACCACAGAGAGGCCGGTTGGTTCCTGCTCACCTCTGTGCCGTCCCTTCCCGACCTGACCCCAGTGCAGGGGATAAGCTTCAGACAAGTCTTTCCATGTCCCTCTGCATGACAATAGACTTCCTCCCCTCTCCCATTCCACAGGCCCACCCACCCAGGACATCCACCTTTGTCATTAGCTCAGGAGAGGATGCAAGATGAGAATCTCTGCTATTGTGTGGGGAGACTCAGTTTCCCGGGTTTCCCCCATGGACACATGTTCTTCAGCTGGGTCTGATTTTCTCCAGACAAGCTGTCTTGGGAAGGATTTGGCCAGCCCTAAGAACCGGAAGGGAAAGGGCGGAGGGGGGTTCTCTGCCCCCGACAGCCCCGAGCTGGGTCGGTCCCTCAGACCTGGCCAGGGGCAGCCCATCCCCCGGCGCCCTTCCCCTGGGCATCCAAGGGCAGGCTTGGCGCCAGCCCCACCCCGCTCGCCACTGCCCGACCATCGTCCTCCCTCGGGGGGCCTGGGCAGGACAGGGACCCGGCTGTGGGAGGCCTCCAGATCTCAGGCCTGGCACACCGTTTAGCAGGCTGCTTCCTCCTCTGACGGGGGCCCAGCACACGCCCCAGGAGACTTGGCAGCCGCCCCCAGGGCTCTAGCCTCTGGAACTCGTCCCCTTGGAAGGGGCCTGGCCCAGGTGCCAGGTTCGGCTGGTCGGCCAGCCTCCTTTGGAGAAAGCAGGCAAGCCGAGCCAGGCTTGCAGTGGCCCTGGCGTGACACCTGCCACCTCAGGCAGAGGGCCTCCCGCGTGCCCTCCATGGCGGGTTTCTCCCCGGAGCCGTGGCCTGGGCACTAGGAAGGCCGGGCCTCCCCGACTCCCGGGAGGAGGGGCTAGCCCAGTTGCGCCCTGGCCCCCAAACCCTCTGGTGCCATCTGCCTGTCTCGGCACTTCTGACTCCACAGAGCCTTTCCTACATCTGGGCTGCCTGCCGTGGCAAAGTGCAGGCGTGGGGTGAGGCCATGGCTTTGTCTTTCCAGGAAAAAATGAGCCCCTGGCCGAAGCAGCAGGCCCAGGCAGAGCCTTGAGCTTGAAGCCCAGTAGGTCTGTGGCCCTCAGGGCCAGAGCCATGCTTTCAAGGCAGGGAAGCGGCCTGCAAGCTGAGTGGGAGTGGGGGAGGGGAGGGAGACAGCTGAAGCCGAGTCCAGAAGGGCGGCGATGGAAGAGCTGCAGCTGGGTCAGAGCCTGGAGGGAGGGCGGGGCCTTCACTGAGGACCCCCCCGCCCCCCGAGGCCAGCCCTAGGCCCCGGCGGTCGCGCATGCGCCCTTGGCCTGTGCGGTGTGTGGGGGGTTGAACCCAAGCCCGCAGGGCTCCCGGAGCGGCCAGAGAAAGAAGGGCCCATGGAGAGGTAGGCGAGGTGGGCAGGGGGCGCCACCTTACTCTCCTCAGCTCCCTGAGGGAGAGAGAGAGAGACAGAGACAGAGAGAGAGATCCCTGACCTCTGAGTCTCTGCCTCCACCGCTGGCTGGTGCCAACTCACGCGCCATCCCACTTCCAGCCATCACCCCCACGCCTGCCCCGGGGCCAGCCCCACCACAGAGAGGCCGGTTGGTTCCTGCTCACCTCTGTGCCGTCCCTTCCCGACCTGACCCCAGTGCAGGGGATAAGCTTCAGACAAGTCTTTCCATGTCCCTCTGCATGACAATAGACTTCCTCCCCTCTCCCATTCCACAGGCCCACCCACCCGGGACATCCACCTTTGTCATTAGCTCAGGAGAGGATGCAAGATGAGAATCTCTGCTATTGTGTGGGGAGACTCAGTTTCCCGGGTTTCCCCCATGGACACATGTTCTTCAGCTGGGTCTGATTTTCTCCAGACAAGCTGTCTTGGGAAGGATTTGGCCAGCCCTAAGCACCTGAAGGGAAAGGGCGGAGGGGGGTTCTCTCTCTGCCCCCGACAGCCCCGAGCTGGGTCGGTCCCTCAGACCTGGCCAGGGGCAGCCCATCCCCCGGCGCCCTTCCCCGGGGCATCCAAGGGCAGGCTCGTTGCCAGCCCCACCACGCTCGCCACTGCCCGACCATCGTCCTCCCTCGGGGGGCCTGGGCAGGACAGGGACCCGGGTGTGGGAGGCCTCCAGATCTCAGGCCTGGCACACCGTTTAGCAGGCTGCTTCCTCCTCTGACGGGGGCCCAGCACACGCCCCAGGAGACTTGGCAGCCGCCCCCAGGGCTCTAGCCTCTGGAACTCGTCCCCTTGGAAGGGGCCTGGCCCAGGTGCCAGGTTCGGTTGGTCGGCCAGCCTCCTTTGGAGAAAGCAGGCAAGCCGAGCCAGGCTTGCAGTGGCCCTGGCGTGACACCTGCCAACTCAGGCAGAGGGCTTCCCGCGTGCCCTCATGGCGGGTTTCTCCCCGGAGCCGTGGCCTGGGCACTAGGAAGGCCCGGCCTCCTTGACTCCCGGGAGGAGGGGCTAGCCCAGTTGCGCCCTGGCCCCCAAACCCTCTGGTGCCATCTGCCTGTCTCGGCACTTCTGACTCCACAGAGCCTTTCCTACATCTGGGCTGCCTGCCGTGGCAAAGTGCAGGCGTGGGGTGAGGCCATGGCTTTGTCTTTCCAGGAAAAAATGAGCCCCTGGCCGAAGCAGCAGGCCCAGGCAGAGCCTTGAGCTTGAAGCCCAGTAGGTCTGTGGCCCTCAGGGCCAGAGCCATGCTCTCAAGGCAGGGAAGCGGCCTGCAAGCTGAGTGGGAGTGGGGGAGGGGAGGGAGACAGCTGAAGCCGAGTCCAGAAGGGCGGCGATGGAAGAGCTGCAGCTGGGTCAGAGCCTGGAGGGAGGACGGGGCCTTCACTGAGGACCCCCCCGCCCCCCGAGGCCAGCCCTAGGCCCCGGCGGTCGCGCAGGCGCCCTTGGCCTGTGCGGTGTGTGGGGGGTTGAACCCAAGCCCGCAGGGCTCCCGGAGCGGCCAGAGAATGAAGGGCCCATGGAGAGGTAGGCGAGGTGGGCAGGGGGCGCCACCTTACTCTCCTCAGCTCCCTGAGGGAGAGAGAGAGAGACAGAGACAGAGAGAGAGATCCCTGACCTCTGAGTCTCTGCCTCCACCGCTGGCTGGTGCCAACTCACGCGCCATCCCACTTCCAGCCATCACCCCCACGCCTGCCCCGGGGCCAGCCCCACCACAGAGAGGCCGGTTGGTTCCTGCTCACCTCTGTGCCGTCCCTTCCCGACCTGACCCCAGTGCAGGGGATAAGCTTCAGACAAGTCTTTCCATGTCCCTCTGCATGACAATAGACTTCCTCCCCTCTCCCATTCCACAGGCCCACCCACCCGGGACATCCACCTTTGTCATTAGCTCAGGAGAGGATGCAAGATGAGAATCTCTGCTATTGTGTGGGGAGACTCAGTTTCCCGGGTTTCCCCCATGGACACATGTTCTTCAGCTGGGTCTGATTTTCTCCAGACAAGCTGTCTTGGGAAGGATTTGGCCAGCCCTAAGAACCTGAAGGGAAAGGGCGGAGGGGGGTTCTCTCTCTGCCCCCGACAGCCCCGAGCTGGGTCGGTCCCTCAGACCTGGCCAGGGGCAGCCCATCCCCCGGCGCCCTTCCCCGGGGCATCCAAGGGCAGGCTTGGCGCCAGCCCCACCCCGCTCGCCACTGCCCGACCATCGTCCTCCCTCGGGGGGCCTGGGCAGGACAGGGACCCGGCTGTGGGAGGCCTCCAGATCTCAGGCCTGGCACACCGTTTAGCAGGCTGCTTCCTCCTCTGACGGGGGCCCAGCACACGCCCCAGGAGACTTGGCAGCCGCCCCCAGGGCTCTAGCCTCTGGAACTCGTCCCCTTGGAAGGGGCCTGGCCCAGGTGCCAGGTTCGGCTGGTCGGCCAGCCTCCTTTGGAGAAAGCAGGCAAGCCGAGCCAGGCTTGCAGTGGCCCTGGCGTGACACCTGCCACCTCAGGCAGAGGGCCTCCCGCGTGCCCTCCATGGCGGGTTTCTCCCCGGAGCCGTGGCCTGGGCACTAGGAAGGCCGGGCCTCCCCGACTCCCGGGAGGAGGGGCTAGCCCAGTTGCGCCCTGGCCCCCAAACCCTCTGGTGCCATCTGCCTGTCTCGGCACTTCTGACTCCACAGAGCCTTTCCTACATCTGGGCTGCCTGCCGTGGCAAAGCGCAGGCGTGGGGTGAGGCCATGGCTTTGTCTTTCCAGGAAAAAATGAGCCCCTGGCCGAAGCAGCAGGCCCAGGCAGAGCCTTGAGCTTGAAGCCCAGTAGGTCTGTGGCCCTCAGTGCCAGAGCCATGCTTTCAAGGCAGGGAAGCGGCCTGCAAGCTGAGTGGGAGTGGGGGAGGGGAGGGAGACAGCTGAAGCCGAGTCCAGAAGGGCGGCGATGGAAGAGCTGCAGCTGGGTCAGAGCCTGGAGGGAGGGCGGGGCCTTCACTGAGGACCCCCCCGCCCACCGAGGCCAGCCCTAGGCCCCGGGGGTCGCGCATGCGCCCTTGGCCTGTGCGGTGTGTGGGGGGTTGAACCCAAGCCCGCAGGGCTCCCGGAGCGGCCAGAGAAAGAAGGGCCCATGGAGAGGTAGGCGAGGTGGGCAGGGGGCGCCACCTTACTCTCCTCAGCTCCCTGAGGGAGAGAGAGAGAGACAGAGACAGAGAGAGAGATCCCTGACCTCTGAGTCTCTGCCTCCACCGCTGGCTGGTGCCAACTCACGCGCCATCCCACTTCCAGCCATCACCCCCACGCCTGCCCCGGGGCCAGCCCCACCACAGAGAGGCCGGTTGGTTCCTGCTCACCTCTGTGCCGTCCCTTCCCGACCTGACCCCAGTGCAGGGGATAAGCTTCAGACAAGTCTTTCCATGTCCCTCTGCATGACAATAGACTTCCTCCCCTCTCCCATTCCACAGGCCCACCCCCCGAGCACATCCACCTTTGTCATTAGCTCAGGAGAGGATGCAAGATGAGAATCTCTGCTATTGTGTGGGGAGACTCAGTTTCCCGGGTTTCCCCCATGGACACATGTTCTTCAGCTGGGTCTGATTTTCTCCAGACAAGCTGTCTTGGGAAGGATTTGGCCAGCCCTAAGAACCTGAAGGGAAAGGGCGGAGGGGGGTTCTCTCTCTGCCCCCGACAGCCCCGAGCTGGGTCGGTCCCTCAGACCTGGCCAGGGGCAGCCCATCCCCCGGCGCCCTTCCCCGGGGCATCCAAGGGCAGGCTTGGCGCCAGCCCCACCCCGCTCGCCACTTCCCGACCATCGTCCTCCCTCGGGGGGCCTGGGCAGGACAGGGACCCGGCTGTGGGAGGCCTCCAGATCTCAGGCCTGGCACACCGTTTAGCAGGCTGCTTCCTCCTCTGACGGGGGCCCAGCACACGCCCCAGGAGACTTGGCAGCCGCCCCCAGGGCTCTAGCCTCTGGAACTCGTCCCCTTGGAAGGGGCCTGGCCCAGGTGCCAGGTTCGGCTGGTCGGCCAGCCTCCTTTGGAGAAAGCAGGCAAGCCGAGCCAGGCTTGCAGTGGCCCTGGCGTGACACCTGCCACCTCAGGCAGAGGGCCTCCCGCGTGCCCTCCATGGCGGGTTTCTCCCCGGAGCCGTGGCCTGGGCACTAGGAAGGCCGGGCCTCCCCGACTCCCGGGAGGAGGGGCTAGCCCAGTTGCGCCCTGGCCCCCAAACCCTCTGGTGCCATCTGCCTGTCTCGGCACTTCTGACTCCACAGAGCCTTTCCTACATCTGGGCTGCCTGCCGTGGCAAAGTGCAGGCGTGGGGTGAGGCCATGGCTTTGTCTTTCCAGGAAAAAATGAGCCCCTGGCCGAAGCAGCAGGCCCAGGCAGAGCCTTGAGCTTGAAGCCCAGTAGGTCTGTGGCCCTCAGTGCCAGAGCCATGCTTTCAAGGCAGGGAAGCGGCCTGCAAGCTGAGTGGGAGTGGGGGAGGGGAGGGAGACAGCTGAAGCCGAGTCCAGAAGGGCGGCGATGGAAGAGCTGCAGCTGGGTCAGAGCCTGGAGGGAGGGCGGGGCCTTCACTGAGGACCCCCCCGCCCCCCGAGGCCAGCCCTAGGCCCCGGCGGTCGCGCATGCGCCCTTGGCCTGTGCGGTGTGTGGGGGGTTGAACCCAAGCCCGCAGGGCTCCCGGAGCGGCCAGAGAAAGAAGGGCCCATGGAGAGGTAGGCGAGGTGGGCAGGGGGCGCCACCTTACTCTCCTCAGCTCCCTGAGGGAGAGAGAGAGAGACAGAGGCAGAGAGAGAGATCCCTGACCTCTGAGTCTCTGCCTCCACCGCTGGCTGGTGCCAACTCACGCGCCATCCCACTTCCAGCCATCACCCCCACGCCTGCCCCGGGGCCAGCCCCACCACAGAGAGGCCGGTTGGTTCCTGCTCACCTCTGTGCCGTCCCTTCCCGACCTGACCCCAGTGCAGGGGATAAGCTTCAGACAAGTCTTTCCATGTCCCTCTGCATGACAATAGACTTCCTCCCCTCTCCCATTCCACAGGCCCACCCACCCGGGACATCCACCTTTGTCATTAGCTCAGGAGAGGATGCAAGATGAGAATCTCTGCTATTGTGTGGGGAGACTCAGTTTCCCGGGTTTCCCCCATGGACACATGTTCTTCAGCTGGGTCTGATTTTCTCCAGACAAGCTGTCTTGGGAAGGATTTGGCCAGCCCTAAGCACCTGAAGGGAAAGGGCGGAGGGGGGTTCTCTCTCTGCCCCCGACAGCCCCGAGCTGGGTCGGTCCCTCAGACCTGGCCAGGGGCAGCCCATCCCCCGGCGCCCTTCCCCGGGGCATCCAAGGGCAGGCTCGTTGCCAGCCCCACCACGCTCGCCACTGCCCGACCATCGTCCTCCCTCGGGGGGCCTGGGCAGGACAGGGACCCGGGTGTGGGAGGCCTCCAGATCTCAGGCCTGGCACACCGTTTAGCAGGCTGCTTCCTCCTCTGACGGGGGCCCAGCACACGCCCCAGGAGACTTGGCAGCCGCCCCCAGGGCTCTAGCCTCTGGAACTCGTCCCCTTGGAAGGGGCCTGGCCCAGGTGCCAGGTTCGGCTGGTCGGCCAGCCTCCTTTGGAGAAAGCAGGCAAGCCGAGCCAGGCTTGCAGTGGCCCTGGCGTGACACCTGCCACCTCAGGCAGAGGGCTTCCCGCGTGCCCTCATGGCAGGTTTCTCCCCGGAGCCGTGGCCTGGGCACTAGGAAGGCCCAGCCTCCTTGACTCCCGGGAGGAGGGGCTAGCCCAGTTGCGCCCTGGCCCCCAAACCCTCTGGTGCCATCTGCCTGTCTCGGCACTTCTGACTCCACAGAGCCTTTCCTACATCTGGGCTGCCTGCCGTGGCAAAGTGCAGGCGTGGGGTGAGGCCATGGCTTTGTCTTTCCAGGAAAAAATGAGCCCCTGGCCGAAGCAGCAGGCCCAGGCAGAGCCTTGAGCTTGAAGCCCAGTAGGTCTGTGGCCCTCAGGGCCAGAGCCATGCTTTCAAGGCAGGGAAGCGGCCTGCAAGCTGAGTGGGATTGGGGGAGGGGAGGGAGACAGCTGAAGCCGAGTCCAGAAGGGCGGCGATGGAAGAGCTGCAGCTGGGTCAGAGCCTGGAGGGAGGGCGGGGCCTTCACTGAGGACCCCCCCGCCCACCGAGGCCAGCCCTAGGCCCCGGGGGTCGCGCATGCGCCCTTGGCCTGTGCGGTGTGTGGGGGGTTGAACCCAAGCCCGCAGGGCTCCCGGAGCGGCCAGAGAAAGAAGGGCCCATGGAGAGGTAGGCGAGGTGGGCAGGGGGCGCCACCTTACTCTCCTCAGCTCCCTGAGGGAGAGAGAGAGAGACAGAGACAGAGAGAGAGATCCCTGACCTCTGAGTCTCTGCCTCCACCGCTGGCTGGTGCCAACTCACGCGCCATCCCACTTCCAGCCATCACCCCCACGCCTGCCCCGGGGCCAGCCCCACCACAGAGAGGCCGGTTGGTTCCTGCTCACCTCTGTGCCGTCCCTTCCCGACCTGACCCCAGTGCAGGGGATAAGCTTCAGACAAGTCTTTCCATGTCCCTCTGCATGACAATAGACTTCCTCCCCTCTCCCATTCCACAGGCCCACCCACCCGGGACATCCACCTTTGTCATTAGCTCAGGAGAGGATGCAAGATGAGAATCTCTGCTATTGTGTGGGGAGACTCAGTTTCCCGGGTTTCCCCCATGGACACATGTTCTTCAGCTGGGTCTGATTTTCTCCAGACAAGCTGTCTTGGGAAGGATTTGGCCAGCCCTAAGAACCTGAAGGGAAAGGGCGGAGGGGGGTTCTCTCTCTGCCCCCGACAGCCCCGAGCTGGGTCGGTCCCTCAGACCTGGCCAGGGGCAGCCCATCCCCCGGCGCCCTTCCCCGGGGCATCCAAGGGCAGGCTTGGCGCCAGCCCCACCCCGCTCGCCACTGCCCGACCATCGTCCTCCCTCGGGGGGCCTGGGCAGGACAGGGACCCGGCTGTGGGAGGCCTCCAGATCTCAGGCCTGGCACACCGTTTAGCAGGCTGCTTCCTCCTCTGACGGGGGCCCAGCACACGCCCCAGGAGACTTGGCAGCCGCCCCCAGGGCTCTAGCCTCTGGAACTCGTCCCCTTGGAAGGGGCCTGGCCCAGGTGCCAGGTTCGGCTGGTCGGCCAGCCTCCTTTGGAGAAAGCAGGCAAGCCGAGCCAGGCTTGCAGTGGCCCTGGCGTGACACCTGCCACCTCAGGCAGAGGGCCTCCCGCGTGCCCTCCATGGCGGGTTTCTCCCCGGAGCCGTGGCCTGGGCACTAGGAAGGCCGGGCCTCCCCGACTCCCGGGAGGAGGGGCTAGCCCAGTTGCGCCCTGGCCCCCAAACCCTCTGGTGCCATCTGCCTGTCTCGGCACTTCTGACTCCACAGAGCCTTTCCTACATCTGGGCTGCCTGCCGTGGCAAAGTGCAGGCGTGGGGTGAGGCCATGGCTTTGTCTTTCCAGGAAAAAATGAGCCCCTGGCCGAAGCAGCAGGCCCAGGCAGAGCCTTGAGCTTGAAGCCCAGTAGGTCTGTGGCCCTCAGGGCCAGAGCCATGCTTTCAAGGCAGGGAAGCGGCCTGCAAGCTGAGTGGGAGTGGGGGAGGGGAGGGAGACAGCTGAAGCCGAGTCCAGAAGGGCGGCGATGGAAGAGCTGCAGCTGGGTCAGAGCCTGGAGGGAGGGCGGGGCCTTCACTGAGGACCCCCCCGCCCCCCGAGGCCAGCCCTAGGCCCCGGCGGTCGCGCATGCGCCCTTGGCCTGTGCGGTGTGTGGGGGGTTGAACCCAAGCCCGCAGGGCTCCCGGAGCGGCCAGAGAAAGAAGGGCCCATGGAGAGGTAGGCGAGGTGGGCAGGGGGCGCCACCTTACTCTCCTCAGCTCCCTGAGGGAGAGAGAGAGAGACAGAGACAGAGAGAGAGATCCCTGACCTCTGAGTCTCTGCCTCCACCGCTGGCTGGTGCCAACTCACGCGCCATCCCACTTCCAGCCATCACCCCCACGCCTGCCCTGGGGCCAGCCCCACCACAGAGAGGCCGGTTGGTTCCTGCTCACCTCTGTGCCGTCCCTTCCCGACCTGACCCCAGTGCAGGGGATAAGCTTCAGACAAGTCTTTCCATGTCCCTCTGCATGACAATAGACTTCCTCCCCTCTCCCATTCCACAGGCCCACCCACCCGGGACATCCACCTTTGTCATTAGCTCAGGAGAGGATGCAAGATGAGAATCTCTGCTATTGTGTGGGGAGACTCAGTTTCCCGGGTTACCCCCATGGACACATGTTCTTCAGCTGGGTCTGATTTTCTCCAGACAAGCTGTCTTGGGAAGGATTTGGCCAGCCCTAAGAACCTGAAGGGAAAGGGCGGAGGGGGGTTCTCTCTCTGCCCCCGACAGTCCCGAGCTGGGTCGGTCCCTCAGACCTGTCCAGGTGCAGCCCATCCCCCGGCGCCCTTCCCCGGGGCATCCAAGGGCAGGCTCGGCGCCAGCCCCACCCCGCTCGCCACTGCCCGACCATCGTCCTCCCTCGGGGGGCCTGGGCAGGACAGGGACCCGGCTGTGGGAGGCCTCCAGATCTCAGGCCTGGCACACCGTTTAGCAGGCTGCTTCCTCCTCTGACGGGGGCCCAGCACACGCCCCAGGAGACTTGGCAGCCGCCCCCAGGGCTCTAGCCTCTGGAACTCGTCCCCTTGGAAGGGGCCTGGCCCAGGTGCCAGGTTCGGCTGGTCGGCCAGCCTCCTTTGGAGAAAGCAGGCAAGCCGAGCCAGGCTTGCAGTGGCCCTGGCGTGACACCTGCCACCTCAGGCAGAGGGCCTCCCGCGTGCCCTCCATGGCGGGTTTCTCCCCGGAGCCGTGGCCTGGGCACTAGGAAGGCCGGGCCTCCCCGACTCCCGGGAGGAGGGGCTAGCCCAGTTGCGCCCTGGCCCCCAAACCCTCTGGTGCCATCTGCCTGTCTCGGCACTTCTGACTCCACAGAGCCTTTCCTACATCTGGGCTGCCTGCCGTGGCAAAGTGCAGGCGTGGGGTGAGGCCATGGCTTTGTCTTTCCAGGAAAAAATGAGCCCCTGGCCGAAGCAGCAGGCCCAGGCAGAGCCTTGAGCTTGAAGCCCAGTAGGTCTGTGGCCCTCAGGGCCAGAGCCATGCTTTCAAGGCAGGGAAGCGGCCTGCAAGCTGAGTGGGAGTGGGGGAGGGGAGGGAGACAGCTGAAGCCGAGTCCAGAAGGGCGGCGATGGAAGAGCTGCAGCTGGGTCAGAGCCTGGAGGGAGGGCGGGGCCTTCACTGAGGACCCCCCCGCCCCCCGAGGCCAGCCCTAGGCCCCGGCGGTCGCGCATGCGCCCTTGGCCTGTGCGGTGTGTGGGGGGTTGAACCCAAGCCCGCAGGGCTCCCGGAGCGGCCAGAGAAAGAAGGGCCCATGGAGAGGTAGGCGAGGTGGGCAGGGGGCGCCACCTTACTCTCCTCAGCTCCCTGAGGGAGAGAGAGAGAGACAGAGGCAGAGAGAGAGATCCCTGACCTCTGAGTCTCTGCCTCCACCGCTGGCTGGTGCCAACTCACGCGCCATCCCACTTCCAGCCATCACCCCCACGCCTGCCCCGGGGCCAGCCCCACCACAGAGAGGCCGGTTGGTTCCTGCTCACCTCTGTGCCGTCCCTTCCCGACCTGACCCCAGTGCAGGGGATAAGCTTCAGACAAGTCTTTCCATGTCCCTCTGCATGACAATAGACTTCCTCCCCTCTCCCATTCCACAGGCCCACCCACCCGGGA
Organism: Diceros bicornis minor; assembly: GCF_020826845.1. Lineage (NCBI taxonomy): Eukaryota > Metazoa > Chordata > Mammalia > Perissodactyla > Rhinocerotidae > Diceros > Diceros bicornis. The sequence goes on from NW_026691287.1 coordinate 74,483, forward strand.
CATCCACCTTTGTCATTAGCTCAGGAGAGGATGCAAGATGAGAATCTCTGCTATTGTGTGGGGAGACTCAGTTTCCCGGGTTTCCCCCATGGACACATGTTCTTCAGCTGGGTCTGATTTTCTCCAGACAAGCTGTCTTGGGAAGGATTTGGCCAGCCCTAAGCACCTGAAGGGAAAGGGCGGAGGGGGGTTCTCTCTCTGCCCCCGACAGCCCCGAGCTGGGTCGGTCCCTCAGACCTGGCCAGGGGCAGCCCATCCCCCGGCGCCCTTCCCCGGGGCATCCAAGGGCAGGCTCGTTGCCAGCCCCACCACGCTCGCCACTGCCCGACCATCGTCCTCCCTCGGGGGGCCTGGGCAGGACAGGGACCCGGGTGTGGGAGGCCTCCAGATCTCAGGCCTGGCACACCGTTTAGCAGGCTGCTTCCTCCTCTGACGGGGGCCCAGCACACGCCCCAGGAGACTTGGCAGCCGCCCCCAGGGCTCTAGCCTCTGGAACTCGTCCCCTTGGAAGGGGCCTGGCCCAGGTGCCAGGTTCGGCTGGTCGGCCAGCCTCCTTTGGAGAAAGCAGGCAAGCCGAGCCAGGCTTGCAGTGGCCCTGGCGTGACACCTGCCACCTCAGGCAGAGGGCTTCCCGCGTGCCCTCATGGCAGGTTTCTCCCCGGAGCCGTGGCCTGGGCACTAGGAAGGCCCAGCCTCCTTGACTCCCGGGAGGAGGGGCTAGCCCAGTTGCGCCCTGGCCCCCAAACCCTCTGGTGCCATCTGCCTGTCTCGGCACTTCTGACTCCACAGAGCCTTTCCTACATCTGGGCTGCCTGCCGTGGCAAAGTGCAGGCGTGGGGTGAGGCCATGGCTTTGTCTTTCCAGGAAAAAATGAGCCCCTGGCCGAAGCAGCAGGCCCAGGCAGAGCCTTGAGCTTGAAGCCCAGTAGGTCTGTGGCCCTCAGGGCCAGAGCCATGCTTTCAAGGCAGGGAAGCGGCCTGCAAGCTGAGTGGGATTGGGGGAGGGGAGGGAGACAGCTGAAGCCGAGTCCAGAAGGGCGGCGATGGAAGAGCTGCAGCTGGGTCAGAGCCTGGAGGGAGGGCGGGGCCTTCACTGAGGACCCCCCCCGCCCACCGAGGCCAGCCCTAGGCCCCGGGGGTCGCGCATGCGCCCTTGGCCTGTGCGGTGTGTGGGGGGTTGAACCCAAGCCCGCAGGGCTCCCGGAGCGGCCAGAGAATGAAGGGCCCATGGAGAGGTAGGCGAGGTGGGCAGGGGGCGCCACCTTACTCTCCTCAGCTCCCTGAGGGAGAGAGAGAGAGACAGAGACAGAGAGAGAGATCCCTGACCTCTGAGTCTCTGCCTCCACCGCTGGCTGGTGCCAACTCACGCGCCATCCCACTTCCAGCCATCACCCCCACGCCTGCCCCGGGGCCAGCCCCACCACAGAGAGGCCGGTTGGTTCCTGCTCACCTCTGTGCCGTCCCTTCCCGACCTGACCCCAGTGCAGGGGATAAGCTTCAGACAAGTCTTTCCATGTCCCTCTGCATGACAATAGACTTCCTCCCCTCTCCCATTCCACAGGCCCACCCACCCGGGACATCCACCTTTGTCATTAGCTCAGGAGAGGATGCAAGATGAGAATCTCTGCTATTGTGTGGGGAGACTCAGTTTCCCGGGTTTCCCCCATGGACACATGTTCTTCAGCTGGGTCTGATTTTCTCCAGACAAGCTGTCTTGGGAAGGATTTGGCCAGCCCTAAGAACCTGAAGGGAAAGGGCGGAGGGGGGTTCTCTCTCTGCCCCCGACAGCCCCGAGCTGGGTCGGTCCCTCAGACCTGGCCAGGGGCAGCCCATCCCCCGGCGCCCTTCCCCGGGGCATCCAAGGGCAGGCTTGGCGCCAGCCCCACCCCGCTCGCCACTTCCCGACCATCGTCCTCCCTCGGGGGGCCTGGGCAGGACAGGGACCCGGCTGTGGGAGGCCTCCAGATCTCAGGCCTGGCACACCGTTTAGCAGGCTGCTTCCTCCTCTGACGGGGGCCCAGCACACGCCCCAGGAGACTTGGCAGCCGCCCCCAGGGCTCTAGCCTCTGGAACTCGTCCCCTTGGAAGGGGCCTGGCCCAGGTGCCAGGTTCGGCTGGTCGGCCAGCCTCCTTTGGAGAAAGCAGGCAAGCCGAGCCAGGCTTGCAGTGGCCCTGGCGTGACACCTGCCACCTCAGGCAGAGGGCCTCCCGCGTGCCCTCCATGGCGGGTTTCTCCCCGGAGCCGTGGCCTGGGCACTAGGAAGGCCGGGCCTCCCCGACTCCCGGGAGGAGGGGCTAGCCCAGTTGCGCCCTGGCCCCCAAACCCTCTGGTGCCATCTGCCTGTCTCGGCACTTCTGACTCCACAGAGCCTTTCCTACATCTGGGCTGCCTGCCGTGGCAAAGCGCAGGCGTGGGGTGAGGCCATGGCTTTGTCTTTCCAGGAAAAAATGAGCCCCTGGCCGAAGCAGCAGGCCCAGGCAGAGCCTTGAGCTTGAAGCCCAGTAGGTCTGTGGCCCTCAGGGCCAGAGCCATGCTTTCAAGGCAGGGAAGCGGCCTGCAAGCTGAGTGGGAGTGGGGGAGGGGAGGGAGACAGCTGAAGCCGAGTCCAGAAGGGCGGCGATGGAAGAGCTGCAGCTGGGTCAGAGCCTGGAGGGAGGGCGGGGCCTTCACTGAGGACCCCCCCGCCCCCCGAGGCCAGCCCTAGGCCCCGGCGGTCGCGCATGCGCCCTTGGCCTGTGCGGTGTGTGGGGGGTTGAACCCAAGCCCGCAGGGCTCCCGGAGCGGCCAGAGAAAGAAGGGCCCATGGAGAGGTAGGCGAGGTGGGCAGGGGGCGCCACCTTACTCTCCTCAGCTCCCTGAGGGAGAGAGAGAGAGACAGAGACAGAGAGAGAGATCCCTGACCTCTGAGTCTCTGCCTCCACCGCTGGCTGGTGCCAACTCACGCGCCATCCCACTTCCAGCCATCACCCCCACGCCTGCCCCGGGGCCAGCCCCACCACAGAGAGGCCGGTTGGTTCCTGCTCACCTCTGTGCCGTCCCTTCCCGACCTGACCCCAGTGCAGGGGATAAGCTTCAGACAAGTCTTTCCATGTCCCTCTGCATGACAATAGACTTCCTTCCCTCTCCCATTCCACAGGCCCACCCACCCGGGACATCCACCTTTGTCATTAGCTCAGGAGAGGATGCAAGATGAGAATCTCTGCTATTGTGTGGGGAGACTCAGTTTCCCGGGTTTCCCCCATGGACACATGTTCTTCAGCTGGGTCTGATTTTCTCCAGACAAGCTGTCTTGGGAAGGATTTGGCCAGCCCTAAGCACCTGAAGGGAAAGGGCGGAGGGGGGTTCTCTCTCTGCCCCCGACAGCCCCGAGCTGGGTCGGTCCCTCAGACCTGGCCAGGGGCAGCCCATCCCCCGGCGCCCTTCCCCGGGGCATCCAAGGGCAGGCTCGTTGCCAGCCCCACCACGCTCGCCACTGCCCGACCATCGTCCTCCCTCGGGGGGCCTGGGCAGGACAGGGACCCGGCTGTGGGAGGCCTCCAGATCTCAGGCCTGGCACACCGTTTAGCAGGCTGCTTCCTCCTCTGACGGGGGCCCAGCACACGCCCCACGAGACTTGGCAGCCGCCCCCAGGGCTCTATCCTCTGGAACTCGTCCCCTTGGAAGGGGCCTGGCCCAGGTGCCAGGTTCGGCTGGTCGGCCAGCCTCCTTTGGAGAAAGCAGGCAAGCCGAGCCAGGCTTGCAGTGGCCCTGGCGTGACACCTGCCACCTCAGGCAGAGGGCTTCCCGCGTGCCCTCATGGCGGGTTTCTCCCCGGAGCCGTGGCCTGGGCACTAGGAAGGCCCAGCCTCCTTGACTCCCGGGAGGAGGGGCTAGCCCAGTTGCGCCCTGGCCCCCAAACCCTCTGGTGCCATCTGCCTGTCTCGGCACTTCTGACTCCACAGAGCCTTTCCTACATCTGGGCTGCCTGCCGTGGCAAAGTGCAGGCGTGGGGTGAGGCCATGGCTTTGTCTTTCCAGGAAAAAATGAGCCCCTGGCCGAAGCAGCAGGCCCAGGCAGAGCCTTGAGCTTGAAGCCCAGTAGGTCTGTGGCCCTCAGGGCCAGAGCCATGCTTTCAAGGCAGGGAAGCGGCCTGCAAGCTGAGTGGGATTGGGGGAGGGGAGGGAGACAGCTGAAGCCGAGTCCAGAAGGGCGGCGATGGAAGAGCTGCAGCTGGGTCAGAGCCTGGAGGGAGGACGGGGCCTTCACTGAGGACCCCCCCCGCCCCCCGAGGCCAGCCCTAGGCCCCGGCGGTCGCGCATGCGCCCTTGGCCTGTGCGGTGTGTGGGGGGTTGAACCCAAGCCCGCAGGGCTCCCGGAGCGGCCAGAGAAAGAAGGGCCCATGGAGAGGTAGGCGAGGTGGGCAGGGGGCGCCACCTTACTCTCCTCAGCTCCCTGAGGGAGAGAGAGAGAGACAGAGACAGAGAGAGAGATCCCTGACCTCTGAGTCTCTGCCTCCACCGCTGGCTGGTGCCAACTCACGCGCCATCCCACTTCCAGCCATCACCCCCACGCCTGCCCCGGGGCCAGCCCCACCACAGAGAGGCCGGTTGGTTCCTGCTCACCTCTGTGCCGTCCCTTCCCGACCTGACCCCAGTGCAGGGGATAAGCTTCAGACAAGTCTTTCCATGTCCCTCTGCATGACAATAGACTTCCTCCCCTCTCCCATTCCACAGGCCCACCCACCCGGGACATCCACCTTTGTCATTAGCTCAGGAGAGGATGCAAGATGAGAATCTCTGCTATTGTGTGGGGAGACTCAGTTTCCCGGGTTTCCCCCATGGACACATGTTCTTCAGCTGGGTCTGATTTTCTCCAGACAAGCTGTCTTGGGAAGGATTTGGCCAGCCCTAAGCACCTGAAGGGAAAGGGCGGAGGGGGGTTCTCTCTCTGCCCCCGACAGCCCCGAGCTGGGTCGGTCCCTCAGACCTGGCCAGGGGCAGCCCATCCCCCGGCGCCCTTCCCCGGGGCATCCAAGGGCAGGCTCGTTGCCAGCCCCACCACGCTCGCCACTGCCCGACCATCGTCCTCCCTCGGGGGGCCTGGGCAGGACAGGGACCCGGGTGTGGGAGGCCTCCAGATCTCAGGCCTGGCACACCGTTTAGCAGGCTGCTTCCTCCTCTGACGGGGGCCCAGCACACGCCCCAGGAGACTTGGCAGCCGCCCCCAGGGCTCTAGCCTCTGGAACTCGTCCCCTTGGAAGGGGCCTGGCCCAGGTGCCAGGTTCGGCTGGTCGGCCAGCCTCCTTTGGAGAAAGCAGGCAAGCCGAGCCAGGCTTGCAGTGGCCCTGGCGTGACACCTGCCACCTCAGGCAGAGGGCTTCCCGCGTGCCCTCCATGGCGGGTTTCTCCCCGGAGCCGTGGCCTGGGCACTAGGAAGGTCGGGCCTCCCCGACTCCCGGGAGGAGGGGCTAGCCCAGTTGCGCCCTGGCCCCCAAACCCTCTGGTGCCATCTGCCTGTCTCGGCACTTCTGACTCCACAGAGCCTTTCCTACATCTGGGCTGCCTGCCGTGGCAAAGCGCAGGCGTGGGCTGAGGCCATGGCTTTGTCTTTCCAGGAAAAAATGAGCCCCTGGCCGAAGCAGCAGGCCCAGGCAGAGCCTTGAGCTTGAAGCCCAGTAGGTCTGTGGCCCTCAGGGCCAGAGCCATGCTTTCAAGGCAGGGAAGCGGCCTGCAAGCTGAGTGGGAGTGGGGGAGGGGAGGGAGACAGCTGAAGCCGAGTCCAGAAGGGCGGCGATGGAAGAGCTGCAGCTGGGTCAGAGCCTGGAGGGAGGACGGGGCCTTCACTGAGGACCCCCCCGCCCCCCGAGGCCAGCCCTAGGCCCCGGCGGTCGCGCATGCGCCCTTGGCCTGTGCGGTGTGTGGGGGGTTGAACCCAAGCCCGCAGGGCTCCCGGAGCGGCCAGAGAAAGAAGGGCCCATGGAGAGGTAGGCGAGGTGGGCAGGGGGCGCCACCTTACTCTCCTCAGCTCCCTGAGGGAGAGAGAGAGAGACAGAGACAGAGAGAGAGATCCCTGACCTCTGAGTCTCTGCCTCCACCGCTGGCTGGTGCCAACTCACGCGCCATCCCACTTCCAGCCATCACCCCCACGCCTGCCCCGGGGCCAGCCCCACCACAGAGAGGCCGGTTGGTTCCTGCTCACCTCTGTGCCGTCCCTTCCCGACCTGACCCCAGTGCAGGGGATAAGCTTCAGACAAGTCTTTCCATGTCCCTCTGCATGACAATAGACTTCCTCCCCTCTCCCATTCCACAGGCCCACCCACCCGGGACATCCACCTTTGTCATTAGCTCAGGAGAGGATGCAAGATGAGAATCTCTGCTATTGTGTGGGGAGACTCAGTTTCCCGGGTTTCCCCCATGGACACATGTTCTTCAGCTGGGTCTGATTTTCTCCAGACAAGCTGTCTTGGGAAGGATTTGGCCAGCCCTAAGAACCTGAAGGGAAAGGGCGGAGGGGGGTTCTCTCTCTGCCCCCGACAGCCCCGAGCTGGGTCGGTCCCTCAGACCTGGCCAGGGGCAGCCCATCCCCCGGCGCCCTTCCCCGTGGCATCCAAGGGCAGGCTCGTTGCCAGCCCCACCCCGCTCGCCACTGCCCGACCATCGTCCTCCCTCGGGGGGCCTGGGCAGGACAGGGACCCGGCTGTGGGAGGCCTCCAGATCTCAGGCCTGGCACACCGTTTAGCAGGCTGCTTCCTCCTCTGACGGGGGTCCAGCACACGCCCCACGAGACTTGGCAGCCGCCCCCAGGGCTCTAGCCTCTGGAACTCGTCCCCTTGGAACGGGCCTGGCCCAGGTGCCAGGTTCGGCTGGTCGGCCAGCCTCCTTTGGAGAAAGCAGGCAAGCCGAGCCAGGCTTGCAGTGGCCCTGGCGTGACACCTGCCACCTCAGGCAGAGGGCCTCCCGCGTGCCCTCCATGGCGGGTTTCTCCCCGGAGCCCTGGCCTGGGCACTAGGAAGGCCGGGCCTCCCCGACTCCCGGGAGGAGGGGCTAGCCCACTTGCGCCCTGGCCCCAAACCCTCTGGTGCCATCTGCCTGTCTCGGCACTTCTGACTCCACAGAGCCTTTCCTACATCTGGGCTGCCTGCCGTGGCAAAGTGCAGGCGTGGGGTGAGGCCATGGCTTTGTCTTTCCAGGAAAAAATGAGCCCCTGGCCGAAGCAGCAGGCCCAGGCAGAGCCTTGAGCTTGAAGCCCAGTAGGTCTGTGGCCCTCAGGGCCAGAGCCATGCTTTCAAGGCAGGGAAGCGGCCTGCAAGCTGAGTGGGAGTGGGGGAGGGGAGGGAGACAGCTGAAGCCGAGTCCAGAAGGGCGGCGATGGAAGAGCTGCAGCTGGGTCAGAGCCTGGAGGGAGGACGGGGCCTTCACTGAGGACCCCCCCGCCCCCCGAGGCCAGCCCTAGGCCCCGGCGGTAGCGCATGCGCCCTTGGCCTGTGCGGTGTGTGGGGGGTTGAACCCAAGCCCGCAGGGCTCCCGGAGCGGCCAGAGAAAGAAGGGCCCATGGAGAGGTAGGCGAGGTGGGCAGGGGGCGCCACCTTACTCTCCTCAGCTCCCTGAGGGAGAGAGAGAGAGACAGAGACAGAGAGAGAGATCCCTGACCTCTGAGTCTCTGCCTCCACCGCTGGCTGGTGCCAACTCACGCGCCATCCCACTTCCAGCCATCACCCCCACGCCTGCCCCGGGGCCAGCCCCACCACAGAGAGGCCGGTTGGTTCCTGCTCACCTCTGTGCCGTCCCTTCCCGACCTGACCCCAGTGCAGGGGATAAGCTTCAGACAAGTCTTTCCATGTCCCTCTGCATGACAATAGACTTCCTCCCCTCTCCCATTCCACAGGCCCACCCACCCGGGACATCCACCTTTGTCATTAGCTCAGGAGAGGATGCAAGATGAGAATCTCTGCTATTGTGTGGGGAGACTCAGTTTCCCGGGTTTCCCCCATGGACACATGTTCTTCAGCTGGGTCTGATTTTCTCCAGACAAGCTGTCTTGGGAAGGATTTGGCCAGCCCTAAGTACCTGAAGGGAAAGGGCGGAGGGGGGTTCTCTCTCTGCCCCCGACAGCCCCGAGCTGGGTCGGTCCCTCAGACCTGGCCAGGGGCAGCCCATCCCCCGGCGCCCTTCCCCGGGGCATCCAAGGGCAGGCTTGGCGCCAGCCCCACCCCGCTCGCCACTTCCCGACCATCGTCCTCCCTCTGGGGGCCTGGGCAGGACAGGGACCCGGCTGTGGGAGGCCTCCAGATCTCAGGCCTGGCACACCGTTTAGCAGGCTGCTTCCTCCTCTGACGGGGGCCCAGCACACGCCCCAGGAGACTTGGCAGCCGCCCCCAGGGCTCTAGCCTCTGGAACTCGTCCCCTTGGAAGGGGCCTGGCCCAGGTGCCAGGTTCGGCTGGTCGGCCAGCCTCCTTTGGAGAAAGCAGGCAAGCCGAGCCAGGCTTGCAGTGGCCCTGGCGTGACACCTGCCACCTCAGGCAGAGGGCCTCCCGCGTGCCCTCCATGGCGGGTTTCTCCCCGGAGCCCTGGCCTGGGCACTAGGAAGGCCGGGCCTCCCCGACTCCCGGGAGGAGGGGCTAGCCCACTTGCGCCCTGGCCCCCAAACCCTCTGGTCCCATCTGCCTGTCTCGGCACTTTTGACTCCACAGAGCCTTTCCTACATCTGGGCTGCCTGCCGTGGCAAAGTGCAGGCGTGGGGTGAGGCCATGGCTTTGTCTTTCCAGGAAAAAATGAGCCCCTGGCCGAAGCAGCAGGCCCAGGCAGAGCCTTGAGCTTGAAGCCCAGTAGGTCTGTGGCCCTCAGGGCCAGAGCCATGCTTTCAAGGCAGGGAAGCGGCCTGCAAGCTGAGTGGGAGTGGGGGAGGGGAGGGAGACAGCTGAAGCCGAGTCCAGAAGGGCGGCGATGGAAGAGCTGCAGCTGGGTCAGAGCCTGGAGGGAGGACGGGGCCTTCACTGAGGACCCCCCCGCCCCCCGAGGCCAGCCCTAGGCCCCGGCGGTCGCGCATGCGCCCTTGGCCTGTGCGGTGTGTGGGGGGTTGAACCCAAGCCCGCAGGGCTCCCGGAGCGGCCAGAGAAAGAAGGGCCCATGGAGAGGTAGGCGAGGTGGGCAGGGGGCGCCACCTTACTCTCCTCAGCTCCCTGAGGGAGAGAGAGAGAGACAGAGACAGAGAGAGAGATCCCTGACCTCTGAGTCTCTGCCTCCACCGCTGGCTGGTGCCAACTCACGCGCCATCCCACTTCCAGCCATCACCCCCACGCCTGCCCCGGGGCCAACCCCACCACAGAGAGGCCGGTTGGTTCCTGCTCACCTCTGTGCCGTCCCTTCCCGACCTGACCCCAGTGCAGGGGATAAGCTTCAGACAAGTCTTTCCATGTCCCTCTGCATGACAATAGACTTCCTCCCCTCTCCCATTCCACAGGCCCACCCACCCGGGACATCCACCTTTGTCATTAGCTCAGGAGAGGATGCAAGATGAGAATCTCTGCTATTGTGTGGGGAGACTCAGTTTCCCGGGTTTCCCCCATGGACACATGTTCTTCAGCTGGGTCTGATTTTCTCCAGACAAGCTGTCTTGGGAAGGATTTGGCCAGCCCTAAGAACCTGAAGGGAAAGGGCGGAGGGGGGTTCTCTCTCTGCCCCCGACAGCCCCGAGCTGGGTCGGTCCCTCAGACCTGGCCAGGGGCAGCCCATCCCCCGGCGCCCTTCCCCGGGGCATCCAAGGGCAGGCTCGTTGCCAGCCCCACCGCGCTCGCCACTGCCCGACCATCGTCCTCCCTCGGGGGGCCTGGGCAGGACAGGGACCCGGCTGTGGGAGGCCTCCAGATCTCAGGCCTGGCACACCGTTTAGCAGGCTGCTTCCTCCTCTGACGGGGGCCCAGCACACGCCCCAGGAGACTTGGCAGCCGCCCCCAGGGCTCTAGCCTCTGGAACTCGTCCCCTTGGAAGGGGCCTGGCCCAGGTGCCAGGTTCGGCTGGTCGGCCAGCCTCCTTTGGAGAAAGCAGGCAAGCCGAGCCAGGCTTGCAGTGGCCCTGGCGTGACACCTGCCACCTCAGGCAGAGGGCCTCCCGCGTGCCCTCCATGGCGGGTTTCTCCCCGGAGCCGTGGCCTGGGCACTAGGAAGGCCGGGCCTCCCCGACTCCCGGGAGGAGGGGCTAGCCCAGTTGCGCCCTGGCCCCCAAACCCTCTGGTGCCATCTGCCTGTCTCGGCACTTCTGACTCCACAGAGCCTTTCCTACATCTGGGCTGCCTGCCGTGGCAAAGTGCAGGCGTGGGGTGAGGCCATGGCTTTGTCTTTCCAGGAAAAAATGAGCCCCTGGCCGAAGCAGCAGGCCCAGGCAGAGCCTTGAGCTTGAAGCCCAGTAGGTCTGTGGCCCTCAGGGCCAGAGCCATGCTTTCAAGGCAGGGAAGCGGCCTGCAAGCTGAGTGGGAGTGGGGGAGGGGAGGGAGACAGCTGAAGCCGAGTCCAGAAGGGCGGCGATGGAAGAGCTGCAGCTGGGTCAGAGCCTGGAGGGAGGGCGGGGCCTTCACTGAGGACCCCCCCGCCCCCCGAGGCCAGCCCTAGGCCCCGGCGGTCGCGCATGCGCCCTTGGCCTGTGCGGTGTGTGGGGGGTTGAACCCAAGCCCGCAGGGCTCCCGGAGCGGCCAGAGAAAGAAGGGCCCATGGAGAGGTAGGCGAGGTGGGCAGGGGGCGCCACCTTACTCTCCTCAGCTCCCTGAGGGAGAGAGAGAGAGACAGAGACAGAGAGAGAGATCCCTGACCTCTGAGTCTCTGCCTCCACCGCTGGCTGGTGCCAACTCACGCGCCATCCCACTTCCAGCCATCACCCCCACGCCTGCCCCGGGGCCAGCCCCACCACAGAGAGGCCGGTTGGTTCCTGCTCACCTCTGTGCCGTCCCTTCCCGACCTGACCCCAGTGCAGGGGATAAGCTTCAGACAAGTCTTTCCATGTCCCTCTGCATGACAATAGACTTCCTCCCCTCTCCCATTCCACAGGCCCACCCACCCGGGACATCCACCTTTGTCATTAGCTCAGGAGAGGATGCAAGATGAGAATCTCTGCTATTGTGTGGGGAGACTCAGTTTCCCGGGTTACCCCCATGGACACATGTTCTTCAGCTGGGTCTGATTTTCTCCAGACAAGCTGTCTTGGGAAGGATTTGGCCAGCCCTAAGAACCTGAAGGGAAAGGGCGGAGGGGGGTTCTCTCTCTGCCCCCGACAGCCCCGAGCTGGGTCGGTCCCTCAGACCTGGCCAGGGGCAGCCCATACCCCGGCGCCCTTCCCCGGGGCATCCAAGGGCAGGCTCGGCGCCAGCCCCACCCCGCTCGCCACTGCCCGACCATCGTCCTCCCTCGGGGGGCCTGGGCAGGACAGGGACCCGGCTGTGGGAGGCCTCCAGATCTCAGGCCTGGCACACCGTTTAGCAGGCTGCTTCCTCCTCTGACGGGGGCCCAGCACACGCCCCAGGAGACTTGGCAGCCGCCCCCAGGGCTCTAGCCTCTGGAACTCGTCCCCTTGGAAGGGGCCTGGCCCAGGTGCCAGGTTCGGCTGGTCGGCCAGCCTCCTTTGGAGAAAGCAGGCAAGCCGAGCCAGGCTTGCAGTGGCCCTGGCGTGACACCTGCCACCTCAGGCAGAGGGCCTCCCGCGTGCCCTCCATGGCGGGTTTCTCCCCGGAGCCGTGGCCTGGGCACTAGGAAGGCCGGGCCTCCCCGACTCCCGGGAGGAGGGGCTAGCCCAGTTGCGCCCTGGCCCCCAAACCCTCTGGTGCCATCTGCCTGTCTCGGCACTTCTGACTCCACAGAGCCTTTCCTACATCTGGGCTGCCTGCCGTGGCAAAGTGCAGGCGTGGGGTGAGGCCATGGCTTTGTCTTTCCAGGAAAAAATGAGCCCCTGGCCGAAGCAGCAGGCCCAGGCAGAGCCTTGAGCTTGAAGCCCAGTAGGTCTGTGGCCCTCAGGGCCAGAGCCATGCTTTCAAGGCAGGGAAGCGGCCTGCAAGCTGAGTGGGAGTGGGGGAGGGGAGGGAGACAGCTGAAGCCGAGTCCAGAAGGGCGGCGATGGAAGAGCTGCAGCTGGGTCAGAGCCTGGAGGGAGGGCGGGGCCTTCACTGAGGACCCCCCCGCCCCCCGAGGCCAGCCCTAGGCCCCGGCGGTCGCGCATGCGCCCTTGGCCTGTGCGGTGTGTGGGGGGTTGAACCCAAGCCCGCAGGGCTCCCGGAGCGGCCAGAGAAAGAAGGGCCCATGGAGAGGTAGGCGAGGTGGGCAGGGGGCGCCACCTTACTCTCCTCAGCTCCCTGAGGGAGAGAGAGAGAGACAGAGACAGAGAGAGAGATCCCTGACCTCTGAGTCTCTGCCTCCACCGCTGGCTGGTGCCAACTCACGCGCCATCCCACTTCCAGCCATCACCCCCACGCCTGCCCCGGGGCCAGCCCCACCACAGAGAGGCCGGTTGGTTCCTGCTCACCTCTGTGCCGTCCCTTCCCGACCTGACCCCAGTGCAGGGGATAAGCTTCAGACAAGTCTTTCCATGTCCCTCTGCATGACAATAGACTTCCTCCCCTCTCCCATTCCACAGGCCCACCCACCCGGGACATCCACCTTTGTCATTAGCTCAGGAGAGGATGCAAGATGAGAATCTCTGCTATTGTGTGGGGAGACTCAGTTTCCCGGGTTTCCCCCATGGACACATGTTCTTCAGCTGGGTCTGATTTTCTCCAGACAAGCTGTCTTGGGAAGGATTTGGCCAGCCCTAAGAACCTGAAGGGAAAGGGCGGAGGGGGGTTCTCTCTCTGCCCCCGACAGCCCCGAGCTGGGTCGGTCCCTCAGACCTGGCCAGGGGCAGCCCATCCCCCGGCGCCCTTCCCCGTGGCATCCAAGGGCAGGCTCGTTGCCAGCCCCACCCCGCTCGCCACTGCCCGACCATCGTCCTCCCTCGGGGGGCCTGGGCAGGACAGGGACCCGGCTGTGGGAGGCCTCCAGATCTCAGGCCTGGCACACCGTTTAGCAGGCTGCTTCCTCCTCTGACGGGGGCCCAGCACACGCCCCACGAGACTTGGCAGCCGCCCCCAGGGCTCTAGCCTCTGGAACTCGTCCCCTTGGAACGGGCCTGGCCCAGGTGCCAGGTTCGGCTGGTCGGCCAGCCTCCTTTGGAGAAAGCAGGCAAGCCGAGCCAGGCTTGCAGTGGCCCTGGCGTGACACCTGCCACCTCAGGCAGAGGGCCTCCCGCGTGCCCTCCATGGCGGGTTTCTCCCCGGAGCCCTGGCCTGGGCACTAGGAAGGCCGGGCCTCCCCGACTCCCGGGAGGAGGGGCTAGCCCACTTGCGCCCTGGCCCCCAAACCCTCTGGTGCCATCTGCCTGTCTCGGCACTTCTGACTCCACAGAGCCTTTCCTACATCTGGGCTGCCTGCCGTGGCAAAGTGCAGGCGTGGGGTGAGGCCATGGCTTTGTCTTTCCAGGAAAAAATGAGCCCCTGGCCGAAGCAGCAGGCCCAGGCAGAGCCTTGAGCTTGAAGCCCAGTAGGTCTGTGGCCCTCAGGGCCAGAGCCATGCTTTCAAGGCAGGGAAGCGGCCTGCAAGCTGAGTGGGAGTGGGGGAGGGGAGGGAGACAGCTGAAGCCGAGTCCAGAAGGGCGGCGATGGAAGAGCTGCAGCTGGGTCAGAGCCTGGAGGGAGGGCGGGGCCTTCACTGAGGACCCCCCCGCCCCCCGAGGCCAGCCCTAGGCCCAGGGGGTCGCGCATGTGCCCTTGGCCTGTGCGGTGTGTGGGGGGTTGAACCCAAGCCCGCAGGGCTCCCGGAGCGGCCAGAGAAAGAAGGGCCCATGGAGAGGTAGGCGAGGTGGGCAGGGGGCGCCACCTTACTCTCCTCAGCTCCCTGAGGGAGAGAGAGAGAGACAGAGACAGAGAGAGAGATCCCTGACCTCTGAGTCTCTGCCTCCACCGCTGGCTGGTGCCAACTCACGCGCCATCCCACTTCCAGCCATCACCCCCACGCCTGCCCCGGGGCCAGCCCCACCACAGAGAGGCCGGTTGGTTCCTGCTCACCTCTGTGCCGTCCCTTCCCGACCTGACCCCAGTGCAGGGGATAAGCTTCAGACAAGTCTTTCCATGTCCCTCTGCATGACAATAGACTTCCTCCCCTCTCCCATTCCACAGGCCCACCCACCCGGGACATCCACCTTTGTCATTAGCTCAGGAGAGGATGCAAGATGAGAATCTCTGCTATTGTGTGGGGAGACTCAGTTTCCCGGGTTTCCCCCATGGACACATGTTCTTCAGCTGGGTCTGATTTTCTCCAGACAAGCTGTCTTGGGAAGGATTTGGCCAGCCCTAAGAACCTGAAGGGAAAGGGCGGAGGGGGGTTCTCTCTCTGCCCCCGACAGCCCCGAGCTGGGTCGGTCCCTCAGACCTGGCCAGGGGCAGCCCATCCCCCGGCGCCCTTCCCGGGGCATCCAAGGGCAGGCTTGGCGCCAGCCCCACCCCGCTCGCCACTTCCCGACCATCGTCCTCCCTCTGGGGGCCTGGGCAGGACAGGGACCCGGCTGTGGGAGGCCTCCAGATCTCAGGCCTGGCACACCGTTTAGCAGGCTGCTTCCTCCTCTGACGGGGGCCCAGCACACGCCCCAGGAGACTTGGCAGCCGCCCCCAGGGCTCTAGCCTCTGGAACTCGTCCCCTTGGAAGGGGCCTGGCCCAGGTGCCAGGTTCGGCTGGTCGGCCAGCCTCCTTTGGAGAAAGCAGGCAAGCCGAGCCAGGCTTGCAGTGGCCCTGGCGTGACACCTGCCACCTCAGGCAGAGGGCCTCCCGCGTGCCCTCCATGGCGGGTTTCTCCCCGGAGCCCTGGCCTGGGCACTAGGAAGGCCGGGCCTCCCCGACTCCCGGGAGGAGGGGCTAGCCCACTTGCACCCTGGCCCCCAAACCCTCTGGTCCCATCTGCCTGTCTCGGCACTTCTGACTCCACAGAGCCTTTCCTACATCTGGGCTGCCTGCCGTGGCAAAGTGCAGGCGTGGGGTGAGGCCATGGCTTTGTCTTTCCAGGAAAAAATGAGCCCCTGGCCGAAGCAGCAGGCCCAGGCAGAGCCTTGAGCTTGAAGCCCAGTAGGTCTGTGGCCCTCAGGGCCAGAGCCATGCTTTCAAGGCAGGGAAGCGGCCTGCAAGCTGAGTGGGAGTGGGGGAGGGGAGGGAGACAGCTGAAGCCGAGTCCAGAAGGGCGGCGATGGAAGAGCTGCAGCTGGGTCAGAGCCTGGAGGGAGGGCGGGGCCTTCACTGAGGACCCCCCCGCCCCCCGAGGCCAGCCCTAGGCCCCGGCGGTAGCGCATGCGCCCTTGGCCTGTGCGGTGTGTGGGGGGTTGAACCCAAGCCCGCAGGGCTCCCGGAGCGGCCAGAGAAAGAAGGGCCCATGGAGAGGTAGGCGAGGTGGGCAGGGGGCGCCACCTTACTCTCCTCAGCTCCCTGAGGGAGAGAGAGAGAGACAGAGACAGAGAGAGAGATCCCTGACCTCTGAGTCTCTGCCTCCACCGCTGGCTGGTGCCAACTCACGCGCCATCCCACTTCCAGCCATCACCCCCACGCCTGCCCCGGGGCCAACCCCACCACAGAGAGGCCGGTTGGTTCCTGCTCACCTCTGTGCCGTCCCTTCCCGACCTGACCCCAGTGCAGGGGATAAGCTTCAGACAAGTCTTTCCATGTCCCTCTGCATGACAATAGACTTCCTCCCCTCTCCCATTCCACAGGCCCACCCACCCGGGACATCCACCTTTGTCATTAGCTCAGGAGAGGATGCAAGATGAGAATCTCTGCTATTGTGTGGGGAGACTCAGTTTCCCGGGTTTCCCCCATGGACACATGTTCTTCAGCTGGGTCTGATTTTCTCCAGACAAGCTGTCTTGGGAAGGATTTGGCCAGCCCTAAGAACCTGAAGGGAAAGGGCGGAGGGGGGTTCTCTCTCTGCCCCCGACAGCCCCGAGCTGGGTCGGTACCTCAGACCTGGCCAGGGGCAGCCCATCCCCCGGCGCCCTTCCCCGGGGCATCCAAGGGCAGGCTCGTTGCCAGCCCCACCGCGCTCGCCACTGCCCGACCATCGTCCTCCCTCGGGGGGCCTGGGCAGGACAGGGACCCGGCTGTGGGAGGCCTCCAGATCTCAGGCCTGGCACACCGTTTAGCAGGCTGCTTCCTCCTCTGACGGGGGCCCAGCACACGCCCCACGAGACTTGGCAGCCGCCCCCAGGGCTCTAGCCTCTGGAACTCGTCCCCTTGGAACGGGCCTGGCCCAGGTGCCAGGTTCGGCTGGTCGGCCAGCCTCCTTTGGAGAAAGCAGGCAAGCCGAGCCAGGCTTGCAGTGGCCCTGGCGTGACACCTGCCACCTCAGGCAGAGGGCTTCCCGCGTGCCCTCCATGGCGGGTTTCTCCCCGGAGCCGTGGCCTGGGCACTAGGAAGGCCGGGCCTCCCCGACTCCCGGGAGGAGGGGCTAGCCCAGTTGCGCCCTGGCCCCCAAACCCTCTGGTGCCATCTGCCTGTCTCGGCACTTCTGACTCCACAGAGCCTTTCCTACATCTGGGCTGCCTGCCGTGGCAAAGTGCAGGCGTGGGGTGAGGCCATGGCTTTGTCTTTCCAGGAAAAAATGAGCCCCTGGCCGAAGCAGCAGGCCCAGGCAGAGCCTTGAGCTTGAAGCCCAGTAGGTCTGTGGCCCTCAGGGCCAGAGCCATGCTCTCAAGGCAGGGAAGCGGCCTGCAAGCTGAGTGGGAGTGGGGGAGGGGAGGGAGACAGCTGAAGCCGAGTCCAGAAGGGCGGCGATGGAAGAGCTGCAGCTGGGTCAGAGCCTGGAGGGAGGACGGGGCCTTCACTGAGGACCCCCCCGCCCCCCGAGGCCAGCCCTAGGCCCCGGCGGTCGCGCATGCGCCCTTGGCCTGTGCGGTGTGTGGGGGGTTGAACCCAAGCCCGCAGGGCTCCCGGAGCGGCCAGAGAAAGAAGGGCCCATGGAGAGGTAGGCGAGGTGGGCAGGGGGCGCCACCTTAGTCTCCTCAGCTCCCTGAGGGAGAGAGAGAGAGACAGAGACAGAGAGAGAGATCCCTGACCTCTGAGTCTCTGCCTCCACCGCTGGCTGGTGCCAACTCACGCGCCATCCCACTTCCAGCCATCACCCCCACGCCTGCCCCGGGGCCAGCCCCACCACAGAGAGGCCGGTTGGTTCCTGCTCACCTCTGTGCCGTCCCTTCCCGACCTGACCCCAGTGCAGGGGATAAGCTTCAGACAAGTCTTTCCATGTCCCTCTGCATGACAATAGACTTCCTCCCCTCTCCCATTCCACAGGCCCACCCACCCGGGACATCCACCTTTGTCATTAGCTCAGGAGAGGATGCAAGATGAGAATCTCTGCTATTGTGTGGGGAGACTCAGTTTCCCGGGTTTCCCCCATGGACACATGTTCTTCAGCTGGGTCTGATTTTCTCCAGACAAGCTGTCTTGGGAAGGATTTGGCCAGCCCTAAGAACCTGAAGGGAAAGGGCGGAGGGGGGTTCTCTCTCTGCCCCCGACAGCCCCGAGCTGGGTCGGTCCCTCAGACCTGGCCAGGGGCAGCCCATCCCCCGGCGCCCTTCCCCGGGGCATCCAAGGGCAGGCTTGGCGCCAGCCCCACCCCGCTCGCCACTTCCCGACCATCGTCCTCCCTCGGGGGGCCTGGGCAGGACAGGGACCCGGCTGTGGGAGGCCTCCAGATCTCAGGCCTGGCACACCGTTTAGCAGGCTGCTTCCTCCTCTGACGGGGGCCCAGCACACGCCCCAGGAGACTTGGCAGCCGCCCCCAGGGCTCTAGCCTCTGGAACTCGTCCCCTTGGAAGGGGCCTGGCCCAGGTGCCAGGTTCGGCTGGTCGGCCAGCCTCCTTTGGAGAAAGCAGGCAAGCCGAGCCAGGCTTGCAGTGGCCCTGGCGTGACACCTGCCACCTCAGGCAGAGGGCCTCCCGCGTGCCCTCCATGGCGGGTTTCTCCCCGGAGCCGTGGCCTGGGCACTAGGAAGGCCGGGCCTCCCCGACTCCCGGGAGGAGGGGCTAGCCCAGTTGCGCCCTGGCCCCCAAACCCTCTGGTGCCATCTGCCTGTCTCGGCACTTCTGACTCCACAGAGCTTTTCCTACATCTGGGCTGCCTGCCGTGGCAAAGCGCAGGCGTGGGGTGAGGCCATGGCTTTGTCTTTCCAGGAAAAAATGAGCCCCTGGCCGAAGCAGCAGGCCCAGGCAGAGCCTTGAGCTTGAAGCCCAGTAGGTCTGTGGCCCTCAGGGCCAGAGCCATGCTTTCAAGGCAGGGAAGCGGCCTGCAAGCTGAGTGGGAGTGGGGGAGGGGAGGGAGACAGCTGAAGCCGAGTCCAGAAGGGCGGCGATGGAAGAGCTGCAGCTGGGTCAGAGCCTGGAGGGAGGGCGGGGCCTTCACTGAGGACCCCCCCGCCCCCCGAGGCCAGCCCTAGGCCCCGGCGGTCGCGCATGCGCCCTTGGCCTGTGCGGTGTGTGGGGGGTTGAACCCAAGCCCGCAGGGCTCCCGGAGCGGCCAGAGAAAGAAGGGCCCATGGAGAGGTAGGCGAGGTGGGCAGGGGGCGCCACCTTACTCTCCTCAGCTCCCTGAGGGAGAGAGAGAGAGACAGAGACAGAGAGAGAGATCCCTGACCTCTGAGTCTCTGCCTCCACCGCTGGCTGGTGCCAACTCACGCGCCATCCCACTTCCAGCCATCACCCCCACGCCTGCCCCGGGGCCAGCCCCACCACAGAGAGGCCGGTTGGTTCCTGCTCACCTCTGTGCCGTCCCTTCCCGACCTGACCCCAGTGCAGGGGATAAGCTTCAGACAAGTCTTTCCATGTCCCTCTGCATGACAATAGACTTCCTCCCCTCTCCCATTCCACAGGCCCACCCACCCGGGACATCCACCTTTGTCATTAGCTCAGGAGAGGATGCAAGATGAGAATCTCTGCTATTGTGTGGGGAGACTCAGTTTCCCGGGTTTCCCCCATGGACACATGTTCTTCAGCTGGGTCTGATTTTCTCCAGACAAGCTGTCTTGGGAAGGATTTGGCCAGCCCTAAGAACCTGAAGGGAAAGGGCGGAGGGGGGTTCTCTCTCTGCCCCCGACAGCCCCGAGCTGGGTCGGTCCCTCAGACCTGGCCAGGGGCAGCCCATCCCCTGGCGCCCTTCCCCGGGGCATCCAAGGGCAGGCTTGGCGCCAGCCCCACCCCGCTCGCCACTTCCCGACCATCGTCCTCCCTCGGGGGGCCTGGGCAGGACAGGGACCCGGCTGTGGGAGGCCTCCAGATCTCAGGCCTGGCACACCGTTTAGCAGGCTGCTTCCTCCTCTGACGGGGGCCCAGCACACGCCCCAGGAGACTTGGCAGCCGCCCCCAGGGCTCTAGCCTCTGGAACTCGTCCCCTTGGAAGGGGCCTGGCCCAGGTGCCAGGTTCGGCTGGTCGGCCAGCCTCCTTTGGAGAAAGCAGGCAAGCCGAGCCAGGCTTGCAGTGGCCCTGGCGTGACACCTGCCACCTCAGGCAGAGGGCCTCCCGCGTGCCCTCCATGGCGGGTTTCTCCCCGGAGCCGTGGCCTGGGCACTAGGAAGGCCGGGC
The DNA here is from genome assembly GCF_020826845.1 of Diceros bicornis minor. Taxonomy (NCBI): domain Eukaryota; kingdom Metazoa; phylum Chordata; class Mammalia; order Perissodactyla; family Rhinocerotidae; genus Diceros; species Diceros bicornis. The sequence continues at coordinate 94,087 of NW_026691287.1, forward strand.
CTCCCCGACTCCCGGGAGGAGGGGCTAGCCCAGTTGCGCCCTGGCCCCCAAACCCTCTGGTGCCATCTGCCTGTCTCGGCACTTCTGACTCCACAGAGCCTTTCCTACATCTGGGCTGCCTGCCGTGGCAAAGTGCAGGCGTGGGGTGAGGCCATGGCTTTGTCTTTCCAGGAAAAAATGAGCCCCTGGCCGAAGCAGCAGGCCCAGGCAGAGCCTTGAGCTTGAAGCCTAGTAGGTCTGTGGCCCTCAGGGCCAGAGCCATGCTTTCAAGGCAGGGAAGCGGCCTGCAAGCTGAGTGGGAGTGGGGGAGGGGAGGGAGACAGCTGAAGCCGAGTCCAGAAGGGCGGCGATGGAAGAGCTGCAGCTGGGTCAGAGCCTGGAGGGAGGACGGGGCCTTCACTGAGGACCCCCCCGCCCCCCGAGGCCAGCCCTAGGCCCCGGCGGTCGCGCATGCGCCCTTGGCCTGTGCGGTGTGTGGGGGGTTGAACCCAAGCCCGCAGGGCTCCCGGAGCGGCCAGAGAAAGAAGGGCCCATGGAGAGGTAGGCGAGGTGGGCAGGGGGCGCCACCTTACTCTCCTCAGCTCCCTGAGGGAGAGAGAGAGAGACAGAGACAGAGAGAGAGATCCCTGACCTCTGAGTCTCTGCCTCCACCGCTGGCTGGTGCCAACTCACGCGCCATCCCACTTCCAGCCATCACCCCCACGCCTGCCCCGGGGCCAGCCCCACCACAGAGAGGCCGGTTGGTTCCTGCTCACCTCTGTGCCGTCCCTTCCCGACCTGACCCCAGTGCAGGGGATAAGCTTCAGACAAGTCTTTCCATGTCCCTCTGCATGACAATAGACTTCCTCCCCTCTCCCATTCCACAGGCCCACCCACCCGGGACATCCACCTTTGTCATTAGCTCAGGAGAGGATGCAAGATGAGAATCTCTGCTATTGTGTGGGGAGACTCAGTTTCCCGGGTTTCCCCCATGGACACATGTTCTTCAGCTGGGTCTGATTTTCTCCAGACAAGCTGTCTTGGGAAGGATTTGGCCAGCCCTAAGAACCTGAAGGGAAAGGGCGGAGGGGGGTTCTCTCTCTGCCCCCGACAGCCCCGAGCTGGGTCGGTCCCTCAGACCTGGCCAGGGGCAGCCCATCCCCCGGCGCCCTTCCCCGGGGCATCCAAGGGCAGGCTTGGCGCCAGCCCCACCCCGCTCGCCACTTCCCGACCATCGTCCTCCCTCGGGGGGCCTGGGCAGGACAGGGACCCGGCTGTGGGAGGCCTCCAGATCTCAGGCCTGGCACACCGTTTAGCAGGCTGCTTCCTCCTCTGACGGGGGACCAGCACACGCCCCAGGAGACTTGGCAGCCGCCCCCAGGGCTCTAGCCTCTGGAACTCGTCCCCTTGGAAGGGGCCTGGCCCAGGTGCCAGGTTCGGCTGGTCGGCCAGCCTCCTTTGGAGAAAGCAGGCAAGCCGAGCCAGGCTTGCAGTGGCCCTGGCGTGACACCTGCCACCTCAGGCAGAGGGCCTCCCGCGTGCCCTCCATGGCGGGTTTCTCCCCGGAGCCGTGGCCTGGGCACTAGGAAGGCCGGGCCTCCCCGACTCCCGGGAGGAGGGGCTAGCCCAGTTGCGCCCTGGCCCCCAAACCCTCTGGTGCCATCTGCCTGTCTCGGCACTTCTGACTCCACAGAGCCTTTCCTACATCTGGGCTGCCTGCCGTGGCAAAGCGCAGGCGTGGGCTGAGGCCATGGCTTTGTCTTTCCAGGAAAAAATGAGCCCCTGGCCGAAGCAGCAGGCCCAGGCAGAGCCTTGAGCTTGAAGCCCAGTAGGTCTGTGGCCCTCAGGGCCAGAGCCATGCTTTCAAGGCAGGGAAGCGGCCTGCAAGCTGAGTGGGAGTGGGGGAGGGGAGGGAGACAGCTGAAGCCGAGTCCAGAAGGGCGGCGATGGAAGAGCTGCAGCTGGGTCAGAGCCTGGAGGGAGGACGGGGCCTTCACTGAGGACCCCCCCGCCCCCCGAGGCCAGCCCTAGGCCCCGGCGGTCGCGCATGCGCCCTTGGCCTGTGCGGTGTGTGGGGGGTTGAACCCAAGCCCGCAGGGCTCCCGGAGCGGCCAGAGAAAGAAGGGCCCATGGAGAGGTAGGCGAGGTGGGCAGGGGGCGCCACCTTACTCTCCTCAGCTCCCTGAGGGAGAGAGAGAGAGACAGAGACAGAGAGAGAGATCCCTGACCTCTGAGTCTCTGCCTCCACCGCTGGCTGGTGCCAACTCACGCGCCATCCCACTTCCAGCCATCACCCCCACGCCTGCCCCGGGGCCAGCCCCACCACAGAGAGGCCGGTTGGTTCCTGCTCACCTCTGTGCCGTCCCTTCCCGACCTGACCCCAGTGCAGGGGATAAGCTTCAGACAAGTCTTTCCATGTCCCTCTGCATGACAATAGACTTCCTCCCCTCTCCCATTCCACAGGCCCACCCACCCGGGACATCCACCTTTGTCATTAGCTCAGGAGAGGATGCAAGATGAGAATCTCTGCTATTGTGTGGGGAGACTCAGTTTCCCGGGTTTCCCCCATGGACACATGTTCTTCAGCTGGGTCTGATTTTCTCCAGACAAGCTGTCTTGGGAAGGATTTGGCCAGCCCTAAGAACCTGAAGGGAAAGGGCGGAGGGGGGTTCTCTCTCTGCCCCCGACAGCCCCGAGCTGGGTCGGTCCCTCAGACCTGGCCAGGGGCAGCCCATCCCCCGGCGCCCTTCCCCGGGGCATCCAAGGGCAGGCTCGGCGCCAGCCCCACCCCGCTCGCCACTTCCCGACCATCGTCCTCCCTCTGGGGGCCTGGGCAGGACAGGGACCCGGCTGTGGGAGGCCTCCAGATCTCAGGCCTGGCACACCGTTTAGCAGGCTGCTTCCTCCTCTGACGGGGGCCCAGCACACGCCCCAGGAGACTTGGCAGCCGCCCCCAGGGCTCTAGCCTCTGGAACTCGTCCCCTTGGAAGGGGCCTGGCCCAGGTGCCAGGTTCGGCTGGTCGGCCAGCCTCCTTTGGAGAAAGCAGGCAAGCCGAGCCAGGCTTGCAGTGGCCCTGGCGTGACACCTGCCACCTCAGGCAGAGGGCCTCCCGCGTGCCCTCCATGGCGGGTTTCTCCCCGGAGCCCTGGCCTGGGCACTAGGAAGGCCGGGCCTCCCCGACTCCCGGGAGGAGGGGCTAGCCCACTTGCGCCCTGGCCCCCAAACCCTCTGGTCCCATCTGCCTGTCTCGGCACTTCTGACTCCACAGAGCCTTTCCTACATCTGGGCTGCCTGCCGTGGCAAAGTGCAGGCGTGGGGTGAGGCCATGGCTTTGTCTTTCCAGGAAAAAATGAGCCCCTGGCCGAAGCAGCAGGCCCAGGCAGAGCCTTGAGCTTGAAGCCCAGTAGGTCTGTGGCCCTCAGGGCCAGAGCCATGCTCTCAAGGCAGGGAAGCGGCCTGCAAGCTGAGTGGGAGTGGGGGAGGGGAGGGAGACAGCTGAAGCCGAGTCCAGAAGGGCGGCGATGGAAGAGCTGCAGCTGGGTCAGAGCCTGGAGGGAGGGCGGGGCCTTCACTGAGGACCCCCCCGCCCCCCGAGGCCAGCCCTAGGCCCCGGCGGTCGCGCATGCGCCCTTGGCCTGTGCGGTGTGTGGGGGGTTGAACCCAAGCCCGCAGGGCTCCCGGAGCGGCCAGAGAAAGAAGGGCCCATGGAGAGGTAGGCGAGGTGGGCAGGGGGCGCCACCTTACTCTCCTCAGCTCCCTGAGGGAGAGAGAGAGAGACAGAGACAGAGAGAGAGATCCCTGACCTCTGAGTCTCTGCCTCCACCGCTGGCTGGTGCCAACTCACGCGCCATCCCACTTCCAGCCATCACCCCCACGCCTGCCCCGGGGCCAGCCCCACCACAGAGAGCCGGTTGGTTCCTGCTCACCTCTGTGCCGTCCCTTCCCGACCTGACCCCAGTGCAGGGGATAAGCTTCAGACAAGTCTTTCCATGTCCCTCTGCATGACAATAGACTTCCTCCCCTCTCCCATTCCACAGGCCCACCCACCCGGGACATCCACCTTTGTCATTAGCTCAGGAGAGGATGCAAGATGAGAATCTCTGCTATTGTGTGGGGAGACTCAGTTTCCCGGGTTTCCCCCATGGACACATGTTCTTCAGCTGGGTCTGATTTTCTCCAGACAAGCTGTCTTGGGAAGGATTTGGCCAGCCCTAAGAACCTGAAGGGAAAGGGCGGAGGGGGGTTCTCTCTCTGCCCCCGACAGCCCCGAGCTGGGTCGGTCCCTCAGACCTGGCCAGGGGCAGCCCATCCCCCGGCGCCCTTCCCCGGGGCATCCAAGGGCAGGCTTGGCGCCAGCCCCACCCCGCTCGCCACTGCCCGACCATCGTCCTCCCTCGGGGGGCCTGGGCAGGACAGGGACCCGGCTGTGGGAGGCCTCCAGATCTCAGGCCTGGCACACCGTTTAGCAGGCTGCTTCCTCCTCTGACGGGGGCCCAGCACACGCCCCAGGAGACTTGGCAGCCGCCCCCAGGGCTCTAGCCTCTGGAACTCGTCCCCTTGGAAGGGGCCTGGCCCAGGTGCCAGGTTCGGCTGGTCGGCCAGCCTCCTTTGGAGAAAGCAGGCAAGCCGAGCCAGGCTTGCAGTGGCCCTGGCGTGACACCTGCCACCTCAGGCAGAGGGCCTCCCGCGTGCCCTCCATGGCGGGTTTCTCCCCGGAGCCGTGGCCTGGGCACTAGGAAGGCCGGGCCTCCCCGACTCCCGGGAGGAGGGGCTAGCCCAGTTGCGCCCTGGCCCCCAAACCCTCTGGTGCCATCTGCCTGTCTCGGCACTTCTGACTCCACAGAGCCTTTCCTACATCTGGGCTGCCTGCCGTGGCAAAGCGCAGGCGTGGGGTGAGGCCATGGCTTTGTCTTTCCAGGAAAAAATGAGCCCCTGGCCGAAGCAGCAGGCCCAGGCAGAGCCTTGAGCTTGAAGCCCAGTAGGTCTGTGGCCCTCAGGGCCAGAGCCATGCTTTCAAGGCAGGGAAGCGGCCTGCAAGCTGAGTGGGAGTGGGGGAGGGGAGGGAGACAGCTGAAGCCGAGTCCAGAAGGGCGGCGATGGAAGAGCTGCAGCTGGGTCAGAGCCTGGAGGGAGGGCGGGGCCTTCACTGAGGACCCCCCCGCCCCCCGAGGCCAGCCCTAGGCCCCGGCGGTCGCGCATGCGCCCTTGGCCTGTGCGGTGTGTGGGGGGTTGAACCCAAGCCCGCAGGGCTCCCGGAGCGGCCAGAGAAAGAAGGGCCCATGGAGAGGTAGGCGAGGTGGGCAGGGGGCGCCACCTTACTCTCCTCAGCTCCCTGAGGGAGAGAGAGAGAGACAGAGACAGAGAGAGAGATCCCTGACCTCTGAGTCTCTGCCTCCACCGCTGGCTGGTGCCAACTCACGCGCCATCCCACTTCCAGCCATCACCCCCACGCCTGCCCCGGGGCCAGCCCCACCACAGAGAGGCCGGTTGGTTCCTGCTCACCTCTGTGCCGTCCCTTCCCGACCTGACCCCAGTGCAGGGGATAAGCTTCAGACAAGTCTTTCCATGTCCCTCTGCATGACAATAGACTTCCTCCCCTCTCCCATTCCACAGGCCCACCCACCCGGGACATCCACCTTTGTCATTAGCTCAGGAGAGGATGCAAGATGAGAATCTCTGCTATTGTGTGGGGAGACTCAGTTTCCCGGGTTTCCCCCATGGACACATGTTCTTCAGCTGGGTCTGATTTTCTCCAGACAAGCTGTCTTGGGAAGGATTTGGCCAGCCCTAAGAACCTGAAGGGAAAGGGCGGAGGGGGGGTTCTCTCTCTGCCCCCGACAGCCCCGAGCTGGGTCGGTCCCTCAGACCTGGCCAGGGGCAGCCCATCCCCCGGCGCCCTTCCCCGGTGCATCCAAGGGCAGGCTTGGCGCCAGCCCCACCCCGCTCGCCACTGCCCGACCATCGTCCTCCCTCGGGGGGCCTGGGCAGGACAGGGACCCGGCTGTGGGAGGCCTCCAGATCTCAGGCCTGGCACACCGTTTAGCAGGCTGCTTCCTCCTCTGACGGGGGCCCAGCACACGCCCCAGGAGACTTGGCAGCCGCCCCCAGGGCTCTAGCCTCTGCAACTCGTCCCCTTGGAAGGGGCCTGGCCCAGGTGCCAGGTTCGGCTGGTCGGCCAGCCTCCTTTGGAGAAAGCAGGCAAGCCGAGCCAGGCTTGCAGTGGCCCTGGCGTGACACCTGCCACCTCAGGCAGAGGGCCTCCCGCGTGCCCTCCATGGCGGGTTTCTCCCCGGAGCCGTGGCCTGGGCACTAGGAAGGCCGGGCCTCCCCGACTCCCGGGAGGAGGGGCTAGCCCAGTTGCGCCCTGGCCCCCAAACCCTCTGGTGCCATCTGCCTGTCTCGGCACTTCTGACTCCACAGAGCCTTTCCTACATCTGGGCTGCCTGCCGTGGCAAAGCGCAGGCGTGGGGTGAGGCCATGGCTTTGTCTTTCCAGGAAAAAATGAGCCCCTGGCCGAAGCAGCAGGCCCAGGCAGAGCCTTGAGCTTGAAGCCCAGTAGGTCTGTGGCCCTCAGGGCCAGAGCCATGCTTTCAAGGCAGGGAAGCGGCCTGCAAGCTGAGTGGGAGTGGGGGAGGGGAGGGAGACAGCTGAAGCCGAGTCCAGAAGGGCGGCGATGGAAGAGCTGCAGCTGGGTCAGAGCCTGGAGGGAGGGCGGGGCCTTCACTGAGGACCCCCCCGCCCCCCGAGGCCAGCCCTAGGCCCCGGCGGTCGCGCATGCGCCCTTGGCCTGTGCGGTGTGTGGGGGGTTGAACCCAAGCCCGCAGGGCTCCCGGAGCGGCCAGAGAAAGAAGGGCCCATGGAGAGGTAGGCGAGGTGGGCAGGGGGCGCCACCTTACTCTCCTCAGCTCCCTGAGGGAGAGAGAGAGAGACAGAGACAGAGAGAGAGATCCCTGACCTCTGAGTCTCTGCCTCCACCGCTGGCTGGTGCCAACTCACGCGCCATCCCACTTCCAGCCATCACCCCCACGCCTGCCCCGGGGCCAGCCCCACCACAGAGAGGCCGGTTGGTTCCTGCTCACCTCTGTGCCGTCCCTTCCCGACCTGACCCCAGTGCAGGGGATAAGCTTCAGACAAGTCTTTCCATGTCCCTCTGCATGACAATAGACTTCCTCCCCTCTCCCATTCCACAGGCCCACCCACCCGGGACATCCACCTTTGTCATTAGCTCAGGAGAGGATGCAAGATGAGAATCTCTGCTATTGTGTGGGGAGACTCAGTTTCCCGGGTTTCCCCCATGGACACATGTTCTTCAGCTGGGTCTGATTTTCTCCAGACAAGCTGTCTTGGGAAGGATTTGGCCAGCCCTAAGAACCTGAAGGGAAAGGGCGGAGGGGGGTTCTCTCTCTGCCCCCGACAGCCCCGAGCTGGGTCGGTCCCTCAGACCTGGCCAGGGGCAGCCCATCCCCCGGCGCCCTTCCCCGGGGCATCCAAGGGCAGGCTTGGCGCCAGCCCCACCCCGCTCGCCACTTCCCGACCATCGTCCTCCCTCGGGGGGCCTGGGCAGGACAGGGACCCGGCTGTGGGAGGCCTCCAGATCTCAGGCCTGGCACACCGTTTAGCAGGCTGCTTCCTCCTCTGAAGGGGGCCCAGCACACGCCCCAGGAGACTTGGCAGCCGCCCCCAGGGCTCTAGCCTCTGGAACTCGTCCCCTTGGAAGGGGCCTGGCCCAGGTGCCAGGTTCGGCTGGTCGGCCAGCCTCCTTTGGAGAAAGCAGGCAAGCCGAGCCAGGCTTGCAGTGGCCCTGGCGTGACACCTGCCACCTCAGGCAGAGGGCCTCCCGCGTGCCCTCCATGGCGGGTTTCTCCCCGGAGCCGTGGCCTGGGCACTAGGAAGGCCGGGCCTCCCCGACTCCCGGGAGGAGGGGCTAGCCCAGTTGCGCCCTGGCCCCCAAACCCTCTGGTGCCATCTGCCTGTCTCGGCACTTCTGACTCCACAGAGCCTTTCCTACATCTGGGCTGCCTGCCGTGGCAAAGCGCAGGCGTGGGGTGAGGCCATGGCTTTGTCTTTCCAGGAAAAAATGAGCCCCTGGCCGAAGCAGCAGGCCCAGGCAGAGCCTTGAGCTTGAAGCCCAGTAGGTCTGTGGCCCTCAGGGCCAGAGCCATGCTTTCAAGGCAGGGAAGCGGCCTGCAAGCTGAGTGGGAGTGGGGGAGGGGAGGGAGACAGCTGAAGCCGAGTCCAGAAGGGCGGCGATGGAAGAGCTGCAGCTGGGTCAGAGCCTGGAGGGAGGGCGGGGCCTTCACTGAGGACCCCCCCGCCCCCCGAGGCCAGCCCTAGGCCCCGGCGGTCGCGCATGCGCCCTTGGCCTGTGCGGTGTGTGGGGGGTTGAACCCAAGCCCGCAGGGCTCCCGGAGCGGCCAGAGAAAGAAGGGCCCATGGAGAGGTAGGCGAGGTGGGCAGGGGGCGCCACCTTACTCTCCTCAGCTCCCTGAGGGAGAGAGAGAGAGACAGAGACAGAGAGAGAGATCCCTGACCTCTGAGTCTCTGCCTCCACCGCTGGCTGGTGCCAACTCACGCGCCATCCCACTTCCAGCCATCACCCCCACGCCTGCCCCGGGGCCAGCCCCACCACAGAGAGGCCGGTTGGTTCCTGCTCACCTCTGTGCCGTCCCTTCCCGACCTGACCCCAGTGCAGGGGATAAGCTTCAGACAAGTCTTTCCATGTCCCTCTGCATGACAATAGACTTCCTCCCCTCTCCCATTCCACAGGCCCACCCACCCGGGACATCCACCTTTGTCATTAGCTCAGGAGAGGATGCAAGATGAGAATCTCTGCTATTGTGTGGGGAGACTCAGTTTCCCGGGTTTCCCCCATGGACACATGTTCTTCAGCTGGGTCTGATTTTCTCCAGACAAGCTGTCTTGGGAAGGATTTGGCCAGCCCTAAGAACCTGAAGGGAAAGGGCGGAGGGGGGTTCTCTCTCTGCCCCCGACAGCCCCGAGCTGGGTCGGTCCCTCAGACCTGGCCAGGGGCAGCCCATCCCCTGGCGCCCTTCCCCGGGGCATCCAAGGGCAGGCTTGGCGCCAGCCCCACCCCGCTCGCCACTTCCCGACCATCGTCCTCCCTCGGGGGGCCTGGGCAGGACAGGGACCCGGCTGTGGGAGGCCTCCAGATCTCAGGCCTGGCACACCGTTTAGCAGGCTGCTTCCTCCTCTGACGGGGGCCCAGCACACGCCCCAGGAGACTTGGCAGCCGCCCCCAGGGCTCTAGCCTCTGGAACTCGTCCCCTTGGAAGGGGCCTGGCCCAGGTGCCAGGTTCGGCTGGTCGGCCAGCCTCCTTTGGAGAAAGCAGGCAAGCCGAGCCAGGCTTGCAGTGGCCCTGGCGTGACACCTGCCACCTCAGGCAGAGGGCCTCCCGCGTGCCCTCCATGGCGAGTTTCTCCCCGGAGCCGTGGCCTGGGCACTAGGAAGGCCGGGCCTCCCCGACTCCCGGGAGGAGGGGCTAGCCCAGTTGCGCCCTGGCCCCCAAACCCTCTGGTGCCATCTGCCTGTCTCGGCACTTCTGACTCCACAGAGCCTTTCCTACATCTGGGCTGCCTGCCGTGGCAAAGCGCAGGCGTGGGGTGAGGCCATGGCTTTGTCTTTCCAGGAAAAAATGAGCCCCTGGCCGAAGCAGCAGGCCCAGGCAGAGCCTTGAGCTTGAAGCCCAGTAGGTCTGTGGCCCTCAGGGCCAGAGCCATGCTTTCAAGGCAGGGAAGCGGCCTGCAAGCTGAGTGGGAGTGGGGGAGGGGAGGGAGACAGCTGAAGCCGAGTCCAGAAGGGCGGCGATGGAAGAGCTGCAGCTGGGTCAGAGCCTGGAGGGAGGGCGGGGCCTTCACTGAGGACCCCCCCGCCCCCCGAGGCCAGCCCTAGGCCCCGGCGGTCGCGCATGCGCCCTTGGCCTGTGCGGTGTGTGGGGGGTTGAACCCAAGCCCGCAGGGCTCCCGGAGCGGCCAGAGAAAGAAGGGCCCATGGAGAGGTAGGCGAGGTGGGCAGGGGGCGCCACCTTACTCTCCTCAGCTCCCTGAGGGAGAGAGAGAGAGACAGAGACAGAGAGAGAGATCCCTGACCTCTGAGTCTCTGCCTCCACCGCTGGCTGGTGCCAACTCACGCGCCATCCCACTTCCAGCCATCACCCCCACGCCTGCCCCGGGGCCAGCCCCACCACAGAGAGGCCGGTTGGTTCCTGCTCACCTCTGTGCCGTCCCTTCCCGACCTGACCCCAGTGCAGGGGATAAGCTTCAGACAAGTCTTTCCATGTCCCTCTGCATGACAATAGACTTCCTCCCCTCTCCCATTCCACAGGCCCACCCACCCGGGACATCCACCTTTGTCATTAGCTCAGGAGAGGATGCAAGATGAGAATCTCTGCTATTGTGTGGGGAGACTCAGTTTCCCGGGTTTCCCCCATGGACACATGTTCTTCAGCTGGGTCTGATTTTCTCCAGACAAGCTGTCTTGGGAAGGATTTGGCCAGCCCTAAGAACCTGAAGGGAAAGGGCGGAGGGGGGTTCTCTCTCTGCCCCCGACAGCCCCGAGCTGGGTCGGTCCCTCAGACCTGGCCAGGGGCAGCCCATCCCCCGGCGCCCTTCCCCGGGGCATCCAAGGGCAGGCTTGGCGCCAGCCCCACCCCGCTCGCCACTTCCCGACCATCGTCCTCCCTCGGGGGGCCTGGGCAGGACAGGGACCCGGCTGTGGGAGGCCTCCAGATCTCAGGCCTGGCACACCGTTTAGCAGGCTGCTTCCTCCTCTGACGGGGGCCCAGCACACGCCCCAGGAGACTTGGCAGCCGCCCCCAGGGCTCTAGCCTCTGCAACTCGTCCCCTTGGAAGGGGCCTGGCCCAGGTGCCAGGTTCGGCTGGTCGGCCAGCCTCCTTTGGAGAAAGCAGGCAAGCCGAGCCAGGCTTGCAGTGGCCCTGGCGTGACACCTGCCACCTCAGGCAGAGGGCCTCCCGCGTGCCCTCCATGGCGGGTTTCTCCCCGGAGCCGTGGCCTGGGCACTAGGAAGGCCGGGCCTCCCCGACTCCCGGGAGGAGGGGCTAGCCCAGTTGCGCCCTGGCCCCCAAACCCTCTGGTGCCATCTGCCTGTCTCGGCACTTCTGACTCCACAGAGCCTTTCCTACATCTGGGCTGCCTGCCGTGGCAAAGCGCAGGCGTGGGGTGAGGCCATGGCTTTGTCTTTCCAGGAAAAAATGAGCCCCTGGCCGAAGCAGCAGGCCCAGGCAGAGCCTTGAGCTTGAAGCCCAGTAGGTCTGTGGCCCTCAGGGCCAGAGCCATGCTTTCAAGGCAGGGAAGCGGCCTGCAAGCTGAGTGGGAGTGGGGGAGGGGAGGGAGACAGCTGAAGCCGAGTCCAGAAGGGCGGCGATGGAAGAGCTGCAGCTGGGTCAGAGCCTGGAGGGAGGGCGGGGCCTTCACTGAGGACCCCCCCGCCCCCCGAGGCCAGCCCTAGGCCCTGGCGGTCGCGCATGCGCCCTTGGCCTGTGCGGTGTGTGGGGGGTTGAACCCAAGCCCGCAGGGCTCCCGGAGCGGCCAGAGAAAGAAGGGCCCATGGAGAGGTAGGCGAGGTGGGCAGGGGGCGCCACCTTACTCTCCTCAGCTCCCTGAGGGAGAGAGAGAGAGACAGAGACAGAGAGAGAGATCCCTGACCTCTGAGTCTCTGCCTCCACCGCTGGCTGGTGCCAACTCACGCGCCATCCCACTTCCAGCCATCACCCCCACGCCTGCCCCGGGGCCAGCCCCACCACAGAGAGGCCGGTTGGTTCCTGCTCACCTCTGTGCCGTCCCTTCCCGACCTGACCCCAGTGCAGGGGATAAGCTTCAGACAAGTCTTTCCATGTCCCTCTGCATGACAATAGACTTCCTCCCCTCTCCCATTCCACAGGCCCACCCACCCGGGACATCCACCTTTGTCATTAGCTCAGGAGAGGATGCAAGATGAGAATCTCTGCTATTGTGTGGGGAGACTCAGTTTCCCGGGTTTCCCCCATGGACACATGTTCTTCAGCTGGGTCTGATTTTCTCCAGACAAGCTGTCTTGGGAAGGATTTGGCCAGCCCTAAGAACCTGAAGGGAAAGGGCGGAGGGGGGTTCTCTCTCTGTCCCCGACAGCCCCGAGCTGGGTCGGTCCCTCAGACCTGGCCAGGGGCAGCCCATCCCCCGGCGCCCTTCCCCGGGGCATCCAAGGGCAGGCTCGTTGCCAGCCCCACCCCGCTCGCCACTGCCCGACCATCGTCCTCCCTCGGGGGGCCTGGGCAGGACAGGGACCCGGCTGTGGGAGGCCTCCAGATCTCAGGCCTGGCACACCGTTTAGCAGGCTGCTTCCTCCTCTGACGGGGGCCCAGCACACGCCCCACGAGACTTGGCAGCCGCCCCCAGGGCTCTAGCCTCTGGAACTCGTCCCCTTGGAACGGGCCTGGCCCAGGTGCCAGGTTCGGCTGGTCGGCCAGCCTCCTTTGGAGAAAGCAGGCAAGCCGAGCCAGGCTTGCAGTGGCCCTGGCGTGACACCTGCCACCTCAGGCAGAGGGCTTCCCGCGTGCCCTCCATGGCGGGTTTCTCCCCGGAGCCGTGGCCTGGGCACTAGGAAGGTGGGGCCTCCCCGACTCCCGGGAGGAGGGGCTAGCCCAGTTGCGCCCTGGCCCCCAAACCCTCTGGTGCCATCTGCCTGTCTCGGCACTTCTGACTCCACAGAGCCTTTCCTACATCTGGGCTGCCTGCCGTGGCAAAGCGCAGGCGTGGGCTGAGGCCATGGCTTTGTCTTTCCAGGAAAAAATGAGCCCCTGGCCGAAGCAGCAGGCCCAGGCAGAGCCTTGAGCTTGAAGCCCAGTAGGTCTGTGGCCCTCAGGGCCAGAGCCATGCTTTCAAGGCAGGGAAGCGGCCTGCAAGCTGAGTGGGAGTGGGGGAGGGGAGGGAGACAGCTGAAGCCGAGTCCAGAAGGGCGGCGATGGAAGAGCTGCAGCTGGGTCAGAGCCTGGAGGGAGGACGGGGCCTTCACTGAGGACCCCCCCGCCCCCCGAGGCCAGCCCTAGGCCCCGGCGGTCGCGCATGCGCCCTTGGCCTGTGCGGTGTGTGGGGGGTTGAACCCAAGCCCGCAGGGCTCCCGGAGCGGCCAGAGAAAGAAGGGCCCATGGAGAGGTAGGCGAGGTGGGCAGGGGGCGCCACCTTACTCTCCTCAGCTCCCTGAGGGAGAGAGAGAGAGACAGAGACAGAGAGAGAGATCCCTGACCTCTGAGTCTCTGCCTCCACCGCTGGCTGGTGCCAACTCACGCGCCATCCCACTTCCAGCCATCACCCCCACGCCTGCCCCGGGGCCAGCCCCACCACAGAGAGGCCGGTTGGTTCCTGCTCACCTCTGTGCCGTCCCTTCCCGACCTGACCCCAGTGCAGGGGATAAGCTTCAGACAAGTCTTTCCATGTCCCTCTGCATGACAATAGACTTCCTCCCCTCTCCCATTCCACAGGCCCACCCACCCGGGATATCCACCTTTGTCATTAGCTCAGGAGAGGATGCAAGATGAGAATCTCTGCTATTGTGTGGGGAGACTCAGTTTCCCGGGTTTCCCCCATGGACACATGTTCTTCAGCTGGGTCTGATTTTCTCCAGACAAGCTGTCTTGGGAAGGATTTGGCCAGCCCTAAGAACCTGAAGGGAAAGGGCGGAGGGGGGTTCTCTCTCTGCCCCCGACAGCCCCGAGCTGGGTCGGTCCCTCAGACCTGGCCAGGGGCAGCCCATCCCCCGGCGCCCTTCCCCGGGGCATCCAAGGGCAGGCTTGGCGCCAGCCCCACCCCGCTCGCCACTGCCCGACCATCGTCCTCCCTCGGGGGGCCTGGGCAGGACAGGGACCCGGCTGTGGGAGGCCTCCAGATCTCAGGCCTGGCACACCGTTTAGCAGGCTGCTTCCTCCTCTGACGGGGGCCCAGCACACGCCCCAGGAGACTTGGCAGCCGCCCCCAGGGCTCTAGCCTCTGGAACTCGTCCCCTTGGAAGGGGCCTGGCCCAGGTGCCAGGTTCGGCTGGTCGGCCAGCCTCCTTTGGAGAAAGCAGGCAAGCCGAGCCAGGCTTGCAGTGGCCCTGGCGTGACACCTGCCACCTCAGGCAGAGGGCCTCCCGCGTGCCCTCCATGGCGGGTTTCTCCCCGGAGCCGTGGCCTGGGCACTAGGAAGGCCGGGCCTCCCCGACTCCCGGGAGGAGGGGCTAGCCCAGTTGCGCCCTGGCCCCCAAACCCTCTGGTGCCATCTGCCTGTCTCGGCACTTCTGACTCCACAGAGCCTTTCCTACATCTGGGCTGCCTGCCGTGGCAAAGTGCAGGCGTGGGGTGAGGCCATGGCTTTGTCTTTCCAGGAAAAAATGAGCCCCTGGCCGAAGCAGCAGGCCCAGGCAGAGCCTTGAGCTTGAAGCCTAGTAGGTCTGTGGCCCTCAGGGCCAGAGCCATGCTTTCAAGGCAGGGAAGCGGCCTGCAAGCTGAGTGGGAGTGGGGGAGGGGAGGGAGACAGCTGAAGCCGAGTCCAGAAGGGCGGCGATGGAAGAGCTGCAGCTGGGTCAGAGCCTGGAGGGAGGACGGGGCCTTCACTGAGGACCCCCCCGCCCCCCGAGGCCAGCCCTAGGCCCCGGCGGTCGCGCATGCGCCCTTGGCCTGTGCGGTGTGTGGGGGGTTGAACCCAAGCCCGCAGGGCTCCCGGAGCGGCCAGAGAAAGAAGGGCCCATGGAGAGGTAGGCGAGGTGGGCAGGGGGCGCCACCTTACTCTGCTCAGCTCCCTGAGGGAGAGAGAGAGAGACAGAGACAGAGAGAGAGATCCCTGACCTCTGAGTCTCTGCCTCCACCGCTGGCTGGTGCCAACTCACGCGCCATCCCACTTCCAGCCATCACCCCCACGCCTGCCCCGGGGCCAGCCCCACCACAGAGAGGCCGGTTGGTTCCTGCTCACCTCTGTGCCGTCCCTTCCCGACCTGACCCCAGTGCAGGGGATAAGCTTCAGACAAGTCTTTCCATGTCCCTCTGCATGACAATAGACTTCCTCCCCTCTCCCATTCCACAGGCCCACCCGGGACATCCACCTTTGTCATTAGCTCAGGAGAGGATGCAAGATGAGAATCTCTGCTATTGTGTGGGGAGACTCAGTTTCCCGGGTTTCCCCCATGGACACATGTTCTTCAGCTGGGTCTGATTTCTCCAGACAAGCTGTCTTGGGAAGGATTTGGCCAGCCCTAATAACCTGAAGGGAAAGGGCGGAGGG
Source organism: Diceros bicornis minor (assembly GCF_020826845.1). Classification (NCBI taxonomy): domain Eukaryota; kingdom Metazoa; phylum Chordata; class Mammalia; order Perissodactyla; family Rhinocerotidae; genus Diceros; species Diceros bicornis. The sequence goes on from NW_026691287.1 coordinate 109,335, forward strand.
GGGTTCTCTCTCTGCCCCCGACAGCCCCGAGCTGGGTCGGTCCCTCAGACCCGGCCAGGGGCAGCCCATCCCCCGGCGCCCTTCCCCGGGGCATCCAAGGGCAGGCTCGGCGCCAGCCCCACCCCGCTCGCCACTGCCCGACCATCGTCCTCCCTCGGGGGGCCTGGGCAGGACAGGGACCCGGCTGTGGGAGGCCTCCAGATCTCAGGCCTGGCACACCGTTTACCAGGCTGCTTCCTCCTCTGACGGGGGCCCAGCACACGCCCCAGGAGACTTGGCAGCCGCCCCCAGGGCTCTAGCCTCTGGAACTCGTCCCCTTGGAAGGGGCCTGGCCCAGGTGCCAGGTTCGGCTGGTCGGCCAGCCTCCTTTGGAGAAAGCAGGCAAGCCGAGCCAGGCTTGCAGTGGCCCTGGCGTGACACCTGCCACCTCAGGCAGAGGGCCTCCCGCGTGCCCTCCATGGCGGGTTTCTCCCCGGAGCCGTGGCCTGGGCACTAGGAAGGCCGGGCCTCCCCGACTCCCGGGAGGAGGGGCTAGCCCACTTGCGCCCTGGCCCCCAAAGCCTGCGGTGCCATCTGCCTGTCTCGGCACTTCTGACTCCACAGAGCCTTTCCTACACCTGGGCTGCCTGCCGTGGCAAAGTGCAGGCGTGGGGTGAGGCCATGGCTTTGTCTTTCCAGGAAAAAATGAGCCCCTGGCCGAAGCAGCAGGCCCAGGCAGAGCCTTGAGCTTGAAGCCCAGTAGGTCTGTGGCCCTCAGGGCCAGAGCAATGCTTTCAAGGCAGGGAAGCGGCCTGCAAGCTGAGTGGGAGTGGGGGAGGGGAGGGAGACAGCTGAAGCCGAGTCCAGAAGGGCGGCGATGGAAGAGCTGCAGCTGGGTCAGAGCCTGGAGGGAGGGCGGGGCCTTCACTGAGGACCCCCCTCCCCGGAGGCCAGCCCTAGGCCCTGGCAGTCGCGCATGCGCCCTTGGCCTGTGCGGTGTGTGGGGGGTTGAACCCAAGCCCGCAGGGCTCCCGGAGCGGCCAGAGAAAGAAGGGCCCATGGAGAGGTAGGCGAGGTGGGCAGGGGGCGCCACCTTACTCTGCTCAGCTCCCTGAGGGAGAGAGAGAGAGACAGAGACAGAGAGAGAGATCCCTGACCTCTGAGTCTCTGCCTCCACCGCTGGCTGGTGCCAACTCACGCGCCATCCCACTTCCAGCCATCACCCCCACGCCTCCCCCGGGGCCAGCCCCACCACAGAGAGGCCGGTTGGTTCCCGCTCACCTCTGTGCCGTCCCTTCCCGACCTGACCCCAGTGCAGGGGATAAGCTTCAGACAAGTCTTTCCATGTCCCTCTGCATGACAATAGACTTCCTCCCCTCTCCCATTCCACAGGCCCACCCGGGACATCCACCTTTGTCATTAGCTCAGGAGAGGATGCAAGATGAGAATCTCTGCTATTGTGTGGGGAGACTCAGTTTCCCGGGTTTCCCCCATGGACACATGTTCTTCAGCTGGGTCTGATTTTCTCCAGACAAGCTGTCTTGGGAAGGATTTGGCCAGCCCTAAGAACCTGAAGGGAAAGGGCGGAGGGGGGTTCTCTCTCTGCCCCCGACAGCCCCGAGCTGGGTCGGTCCCTCAGACCCGGCCAGGGGCAGCCCATCCCCCGGCGCCCTTCCCCGGGGCATCCAAGGGCAGGCTCGGCGCCAGCCCCACCCCGCTCGCCACTGCCCGACCATCGTCCTCCCTCGGGGGGCCTGGGCAGGACAGGGACCCGGCTGTGGGAGGCCTCCAGATCTCAGGCCTGGCACACCGTTTACCAGGCTGCTTCCTCCTCTGACGGGGGCCCAGCACACGCCCCAGGAGACTTGGCAGCCGCCCCCAGGGCTCTAGCCTCTGGAAATCGTCCCCTTGGAAGGGGCCTGGCCCAGGTGCCAGGTTCGGCTGGTCGGCCAGCCTCCTTTGGAGAAAGCAGGCAAGCCGAGCCAGGCTTGCAGTGGCCCTGGCGTGACACCTGCCACCTCAGGCAGAGGGCCTCCCGCGTGCCCTCTATGGCTGGTTTCTACCCGGAGCCGTGGCCTGGGCACTAGGAAGGCCGGGCCTCCCCGACTCCCGGGAGGAGGGGCTAGCCCACTTGCGCCCTGGCCCCCAAACCCTCTGGTGCCATCTGCCTGTCTCGGCACTTCTGACTCCACAGAGCCTTTCCTACACCTGGGCTGCCTGCCGTGGCAAAGTGCAGGCGTGGGGTGAGGCCATGGCTTTGTCTTTCCAGGAAAAAATGAGCCCCTGGCCGAAGCAGCAGGCCCAGGCAGAGCCTTGAGCTTGAAGCCCAGTAGGTCTGTGGCCCTCAGGGCCAGAGCCATGCTTTCAAGGCAGGGAAGCGGCCTGCAAGCTGAGTGGGAGTGGGGGAGGGGAGGGAGACAGCTGAAGCCGAGTCCAGAAGGGCGGCGATGGAAGAGCTGCAGCTGGGTCAGAGCCTGGAGGGAGGGCGGGGCCTTCACTGAGGACCCCCCTCCCCGGAGGCCAGCCCTAGGCCCTGGCAGTCGCGCATGCGCCCTTGGCCTGTGCGGTGTGTGGGGGGTTGAACCCAAGCCCGCAGGGCTCCCGGAGCGGCCAGAGAAAGAAGGGCCCATGGAGAGGTAGGCGAGGTGGGCAGGGGGCGCCACCTTACTCTGCTCAGCTCCCTGAGGGAGAGAGAGAGAGACAGAGACAGAGAGAGAGATCCCTGACCTCTGAGTCTCTGCCTCCACCGCTGGCTGGTGCCAACTCACGCGCCATCCCACTTCCAGCCATCACCCCCACGCCTGCCCCGGGGCCAGCCCCACCACAGAGAGGCCGGTTGGTTCCCGCTCACCTCTGTGCCGTCCCTTCCCGACCTGACCCCAGTGCAGGGGATAAGCTTCAGACAAGTCTTTCCATGTCCCTCTGCATGACAATAGACTTCCTCCCCTCTCCCATTCCACAGGCCCACCCGGGACATCCACCTTTGTCATTAGCTCAGGAGAGGATGCAAGATGAGAATCTCTGCTATTGTGTGGGGAGACTCAGTTTCCCGGGTTTCCCCCATGGACACATGTTCTTCAGCTGGGTCTGATTTTCTCCAGACAAGCTGTCTTGGGAAGGATTTGGCCAGCCCTAAGAACCTGAAGGGAAAGGGCGGAGGGGGGTTCTCTCTCTGCCCCCGACAGCCCCGAGCTGGGTCGGTCCCTCAGACCCGGCCAGGGGCAGCCCATCCCCCGGCGCCCTTCCCCGGGGCATCCAAGGGCAGGCTCGGCGCCAGCCCCACCCCGCTCGCCACTGCCCGACCATCGTCCTCCCTCGGGGGGCCTGGGCAGGACAGGGACCCGGCTGTGGGAGGCCTCCAGATCTCAGGCCTGGCACACCGTTTACCAGGCTGCTTCCTCCTCTGACGGGGGCCCAGCACACGCCCCAGGAGACTTGGCAGCCGCCCCCAGGGCTCTAGCCTCTGGAAATCGTCCCCTTGGAAGGGGCCTGGCCCAGGTGCCAGGTTCGGCTGGTCGGCCAGCCTCCTTTGGAGAAAGCAGGCAAGCCGAGCCAGGCTTGCAGTGGCCCTGGCGTGACACCTGCCACCTCAGGCAGAGGGCCTCCCGCGTGCCCTCTATGGCTGGTTTCTACCCGGAGCCGTGGCCTGGGCACTAGGAAGGCCGGGCCTCCCCGACTCCCGGGAGGAGGGGCTAGCCCACTTGCGCCCTGGCCCCCAAACCCTCTGGTGCCATCTGCCTGTCTCGGCACTTCTGACTCCACAGAGCCTTTCCTACACCTGGGCTGCCTGCCGTGGCAAAGTGCAGGCGTGGGGTGAGGCCATGGCTTTGTCTTTCCAGGAAAAAATGAGCCCCTGGCCGAAGCAGCAGGCCCAGGCAGAGCCTTGAGCTTGAAGCCCAGTAGGTCTGTGGCCCTCAGGGCCAGAGCCATGCTTTCAAGGCAGGGAAGCGGCCTGCAAGCTGAGTGGGAGTGGGGGAGGGGAGGGAGACAGCTGAAGCCGAGTCCAGAAGGGCGGCGATGGAAGAGCTGCAGCTGGGTCAGAGCCTGGAGGGAGGGCGGGGCCTTCACTGAGGACCCCCGCCCCCCGAGGCCAGCCCTAGGCCCCGGCGGTCGCGCATGCGCCCTTGGCCTGTGCGGTGTGTGGGGGGTTGAACCCAAGCCCGCAGGGCTCCCGGAGCGGCCAGAGAAAGAAGGGCCCATGGAGAGGTAGGCGAGGTGGGCAGGGGGCGCCACCTTACTCTCCTCAGCTCCCTGAGGAAGAGAGACAGAGACAGAGACAGAGACAGAGATCCCTGACCTCTGAGTCTCTGCCTCCACCGCTGGCTGGTGCCAACTCACGCGCCATCCCACTTCCAGCCATCACCCCCACGCCTGCCCTGGGGCCAGCCCCACCACAGAGAGGCCGGTTGGTTCCTGCTCACCTCTGTGCCGTCCCTTCCGACCTGACCCCAGTGCAGGGGATAAGCTTCAGACAAGTCTTTCCATGTCCCTCTGCATGACAATAGACTTCCTCCCCTCTCCCATTCCACAGGCCCACACGGGACATCCACCTTTGTCATTAGCTCAGGAGAGGATGCAAGATGAGAATCTCTGCTATTGTGTGGGGAGACTCAGTTTCCCGGGTTTCCCCCATGGACACATGTTCTTCAGCTGGGTCTGATTTTCTCCAGACAAGCTGTCTTGGGAAGGATTTGGCCAGCCCTAAGAACCTGAAGGGAAAGGGCGGAGGGGGGTTCTCTCTCTGCCCCCGACAGCCCCGAGCTGGGTCGGTCCCTCAGACCCGGCCAGGGGCAGCCCATCCCCCGGCGCCCTTCCCCGGGGCATCCAAGGGCAGGCTCGGCGCCAGCCCCACCCCGCTCGCCACTGCCCGACCATCGTCCTCCCTCGGGGGGCCTGGGCAGGACAGGGACCCGGCTGTGGGAGGCCTCCAGATCTCAGGCCTGGCACACCGTTTACCAGGCTGCTTCCTCCTCTGACGGGGGCCCAGCACACGCCCCAGGAGACTTGGCAGCCGCCCCCAGGGCTCTAGCCTCTGGAAATCGTCCCCTTGGAAGGGGCCTGGCCCAGGTGCCAGGTTCGGCTGGTCGGCCAGCCTCCTTTGGAGAAAGCAGGCAAGCCGAGCCAGGCTTGCAGTGGCCCTGGCGTGACACCTGCCACCTCAGGCAGAGGGCCTCCCGCGTGCCCTCCATGGCGGGTTTCTCCCCGGAGCCGTGGCCTGGGCACTAGGAAGGCCGGGCCTCCCCGACTCCCGGGAGGAGGGGCTAGCCCACTTGCGCCCTGGCCCCCAAACCCTCTGGTGCCATCTGCCTGTCTCGGCACTTCTGACTCCACAGAGCCTTTCCTACATCTGGGCTGCCTGCCGTGGCAAAGTGCAGGCGTGGGGTGAGGCCATGGCTTTGTCTTTCCAGGAAAAAATGAGCCCCTGGCCGAAGCAGCAGGCCCAGGCAGAGCCTTGAGCTTGAAGCCCAGTAGGTCTGTGGCCCTCAGGGCCAGAGCCATGCTTTCAAGGCAGGGAAGCGGCCTGCAAGCTGAGTGGGAGTGGGGGAGGGGAGGGAGACAGCTGAAGCCGAGTCCAGAAGGGCGGCGATGGAAGAGCTGCAGCTGGGTCAGAGCCTGGAGGGAGGGCGGGGCCTTCACTGAGGACCCCCTCCCCGGAGGCCAGCCCTAGGCCCTGGCAGTCGCGCATGCGCCCTTGGCCTGTGCGGTGTGTGGGGGGTTGAACCCAAGCCCGCAGGGCTCCCGGAGCGGCCAGAGAAAGAAGGGCCCATGGAGAGGTAGGCGAGGTGGGCAGGGGGCGCCACCTTACTCTGCTCAGCTCCCTGAGGGAGAGAGAGAGAGACAGAGACAGAGAGAGAGATCCCTGACCTCTGAGTCTCTGCCTCCACCGCTGGCTGGTGCCAACTCACGCGCCATCCCACTTCCAGCCATCACCCCCACGCCTGCCCCGGAGCCAGCCCCACCACAGAGAGGCCGGTTGGTTCCCGCTCACCTCTGTGCCGTCCCTTCCCGACCTGACCCCAGTGCAGGGGATAAGCTTCAGACAAGTCTTTCCATGTCCCTCTGCATGACAATAGACTTCCTCCCCTCTCCCATTCCACAGGCCCACCCGGGACATCCACCTTTGTCATTAGCTCAGGAGAGGATGCAAGATGAGAATCTCTGCTATTGTGTGGGGAGACTCAGTTTCCCGGGTTTCCCCCATGGACACATGTTCTTCAGCTGGGTCTGATTTTCTCCAGACAAGCTGTCTTGGGAAGGATTTGGCCAGCCCTAAGAACCTGAAGGGAAAGGGCGGAGGGGGGTTCTCTCTCTGCCCCCGACAGCCCCGAGCTGGGTCGGTCCCTCAGACCCGGCCAGGGGCAGCCCATCCCCCGGCGCCCTTCCCCGGGGCATCCAAGGGCAGGCTCGGCGCCAGCCCCACCCCGCTCGCCACTGCCCGACCATCGTCCTCCCTCGGGGGGCCTGGGCAGGACAGGGACCCGGCTGTGGGAGGCCTCCAGATCTCAGGCCTGGCACACCGTTTACCAGGCTGCTTCCTCCTCTGACGGGGGCCCAGCACACGCCCCAGGAGACTTGGCAGCCGCCCCCAGGGCTCTAGCCTCTGGAAATCGTCCCCTTGGAAGGGGCCTGGCCCAGGTGCCAGGTTCGGCTGGTCGGCCAGCCTCCTTTGGAGAAAGCAGGCAAGCCGAGCCAGGCTTGCAGTGGCCCTGGCGTGACACCTGCCACCTCAGGCAGAGGGCCTCCCGCGTGCCCTCTATGGCTGGTTTCTACCCGGAGCCGTGGCCTGGGCACTAGGAAGGCCGGGCCTCCCCGACTCCCGGGAGGAGGGGCTAGCCCACTTGCGCCCTGGCCCCCAAACCCTCTGGTGCCATCTGCCTGTCTCGGCACTTCTGACTCCACAGAGCCTTTCCTACACCTGGGCTGCCTGCCGTGGCAAAGTGCAGGCGTGGGGTGAGGCCATGGCTTTGTCTTTCCAGGAAAAAATGAGCCCCTGGCCGAAGCAGCAGGCCCAGGCAGAGCCTTGAGCTTGAAGCCCAGTAGGTCTGTGGCCCTCAGGGCCAGAGCCATGCTTTCAAGGCAGGGAAGCGGCCTGCAAGCTGAGTGGGAGTGGGGGAGGGGAGGGAGACAGCTGAAGCCGAGTCCAGAAGGGCGGCGATGGAAGAGCTGCAGCTGGGTCAGAGCCTGGAGGGAGGGCGGGGCCTTCACTGAGGACCCCCGCCCCCCGAGGCCAGCCCTAGGCCCCGGCGGTCGCGCATGCGCCCTTGGCCTGTGCGGTGTGTGGGGGGTTGAACCCAAGCCCGCAGGGCTCCCGGAGCGGCCAGAGAAAGAAGGGCCCATGGAGAGGTAGGCGAGGTGGGCAGGGGGCGCCACCTTACTCTCCTCAGCTCCCTGAGGAAGAGAGACAGAGACAGAGACAGAGACAGAGATCCCTGACCTCTGAGTCTCTGCCTCCACCGCTGGCTGGTGCCAACTCACGCGCCATCCCACTTCCAGCCATCACCCCCACGCCTGCCCTGGGGCCAGCCCCACCACAGAGAGGCCGGTTGGTTCCTGCTCACCTCTGTGCCGTCCCTTCCGACCTGACCCCAGTGCAGGGGATAAGCTTCAGACAAGTCTTTCCATGTCCCTCTGCATGACAATAGACTTCCTCCCCTCTCCCATTCCACAGGCCCACCCGGGACATCCACCTTTGTCATTAGCTCAGGAGAGGATGCAAGATGAGAATCTCTGCTATTGTGTGGGGAGACTCAGTTTCCCGGGTTTCCCCCATGGACACATGTTCTTCAGCTGGGTCTGATTTTCTCCAGACAAGCTGTCTTGGGAAGGATTTGGCCAGCCCTAAGAACCTGAAGGGAAAGGGCGGAGGGGGGTTCTCTCTCTGCCCCCGACAGCCCCGAGCTGGGTCGGTCCCTCAGACCCGGCCAGGGGCAGCCCATCCCCCGGCGCCCTTCCCCGGGGCATCCAAGGGCAGGCTCGGCGCCAGCCCCACCCCGCTCGCCACTGCCCGACCATCGTCCTCCCTCGGGGGGCCTGGGCAGGACAGGGACCCGGCTGTGGGAGGCCTCCAGATCTCAGGCCTGGCACACCGTTTACCAGGCTGCTTCCTCCTCTGACGGGGGCCCAGCACACGCCCCAGGAGACTTGGCAGCCGCCCCCAGGGCTCTAGCCTCTGGAAATCGTCCCCTTGGAAGGGGCCTGGCCCAGGTGCCAGGTTCGGCTGGTCGGCCAGCCTCCTTTGGAGAAAGCAGGCAAGCCGAGCCAGGCTTGCAGTGGCCCTGGCGTGACACCTGCCACCTCAGGCAGAGGGCCTCCCGCGTGCCCTCCATGGCGGGTTTCTCCCCGGAGCCGTGGCCTGGGCACTAGGAAGGCCGGGCCTCCCCGACTCCCGGGAGGAGGGGCTAGCCCACTTGCGCCCTGGCCCCCAAACCCTCTGGTGCCATCTGCCTGTCTCGGCACTTCTGACTCCACAGAGCCTTTCCTACATCTGGGCTGCCTGCCGTGGCAAAGTGCAGGCGTGGGGTGAGGCCATGGCTTTGTCTTTCCAGGAAAAAATGAGCCCCTGGCCGAAGCAGCAGGCCCAGGCAGAGCCTTGAGCTTGAAGCCCAGTAGGTCTGTGGCCCTCAGGGCCAGAGCCATGCTTTCAAGGCAGGGAAGCGGCCTGCAAGCTGAGTGGGAGTGGGGGAGGGGAGGGAGACAGCTGAAGCCGAGTCCAGAAGGGCGGCGATGGAAGAGCTGCAGCTGGGTCAGAGCCTGGAGGGAGGGCGGGGCCTTCACTGAGGACCCCCTCCCCGGAGGCCAGCCCTAGGCCCTGGCAGTCGCGCATGCGCCCTTGGCCTGTGCGGTGTGTGGGGGGTTGAACCCAAGCCCGCAGGGCTCCCGGAGCGGCCAGAGAAAGAAGGGCCCATGGAGAGGTAGGCGAGGTGGGCAGGGGGCGCCACCTTACTCTGCTCAGCTCCCTGAGGGAGAGAGAGAGAGACAGAGACAGAGAGAGAGATCCCTGACCTCTGAGTCTCTGCCTCCACCGCTGGCTGGTGCCAACTCACGCGCCATCCCACTTCCAGCCATCACCCCCACGCCTGCCCCGGGGCCAGCCCCACCACAGAGAGGCCGGTTGGTTCCCGCTCACCTCTGTGCCGTCCCTTCCCGACCTGACCCCAGTGCAGGGGATAAGCTTCAGACAAGTCTTTCCATGTCCCTCTGCATGACAATAGACTTCCTCCCCTCTCCCATTCCACAGGCCCACCCGGGACATCCACCTTTGTCATTAGCTCAGGAGAGGATGCAAGATGAGAATCTCTGCTATTGTGTGGGGAGACTCAGTTTCCCGGGTTTCCCCCATGGACACATGTTCTTCAGCTGGGTCTGATTTTCTCCAGACAAGCTGTCTTGGGAAGGATTTGGCCAGCCCTAAGAACCTGAAGGGAAAGGGCGGAGGGGGGTTCTCTCTCTGCCCCCGACAGCCCCGAGCTGGGTCGGTCCCTCAGACCCGGCCAGGGGCAGCCCATCCCCCGGCGCCCTTCCCCGGGGCATCCAAGGGCAGGCTCGGCGCCAGCCCCACCCCGCTCGCCACTGCCCGACCATCGTCCTCCCTCGGGGGGCCTGGGCAGGACAGGGACCCGGCTGTGGGAGGCCTCCAGATCTCAGGCCTGGCACACCGTTTACCAGGCTGCTTCCTCCTCTGACGGGGGCCCAGCACACGCCCCAGGAGACTTGGCAGCCGCCCCCAGGGCTCTAGCCTCTGGAAATCGTCCCCTTGGAAGGGGCCTGGCCCAGGTGCCAGGTTCGGCTGGTCGGCCAGCCTCCTTTGGAGAAAGCAGGCAAGCCGAGCCAGGCTTGCAGTGGCCCTGGCGTGACACCTGCCACCTCAGGCAGAGGGCCTCCCGCGTGCCCTCTATGGCTGGTTTCTACCCGGAGCCGTGGCCTGGGCACTAGGAAGGCCGGGCCTCCCCGACTCCCGGGAGGAGGGGCTAGCCCACTTGCGCCCTGGCCCCCAAACCCTCTGGTGCCATCTGCCTGTCTCGGCACTTCTGACTCCACAGAGCCTTTCCTACACCTGGGCTGCCTGCCGTGGCAAAGTGCAGGCGTGGGGTGAGGCCATGGCTTTGTCTTTCCAGGAAAAAATGAGCCCCTGGCCGAAGCAGCAGGCCCAGGCAGAGCCTTGAGCTTGAAGCCCAGTAGGTCTGTGGCCCTCAGGGCCAGAGCCATGCTTTCAAGGCAGGGAAGCGGCCTGCAAGCTGAGTGGGAGTGGGGGAGGGGAGGGAGACAGCTGAAGCCGAGTCCAGAAGGGCGGCGATGGAAGAGCTGCAGCTGGGTCAGAGCCTGGAGGGAGGGCGGGGCCTTCACTGAGGACCCCCGCCCCCCGAGGCCAGCCCTAGGCCCCGGCGGTCGCGCATGCGCCCTTGGCCTGTGCGGTGTGTGGGGGGTTGAACCCAAGCCCGCAGGGCTCCCGGAGCGGCCAGAGAAAGAAGGGCCCATGGAGAGGTAGGCGAGGTGGGCAGGGGGCGCCACCTTACTCTCCTCAGCTCCCTGAGGAAGAGAGACAGAGACAGAGACAGAGACAGAGATCCCTGACCTCTGAGTCTCTGCCTCCACCGCTGGCTGGTGCCAACTCACGCGCCATCCCACTTCCAGCCATCACCCCCACGCCTGCCCTGGGGCCAGCCCCACCACAGAGAGGCCGGTTGGTTCCTGCTCACCTCTGTGCCGTCCCTTCCGACCTGACCCCAGTGCAGGGGATAAGCTTCAGACAAGTCTTTCCATGTCCCTCTGCATGACAATAGACTTCCTCCCCTCTCCCATTCCACAGGCCCACCCGGGACATCCACCTTTGTCATTAGCTCAGGAGAGGATGCAAGATGAGAATCTCTGCTATTGTGTGGGGAGACTCAGTTTCCCGGGTTTCCCCCATGGACACATGTTCTTCAGCTGGGTCTGATTTTCTCCAGACAAGCTGTCTTGGGAAGGATTTGGCCAGCCCTAAGAACCTGAAGGGAAAGGGCGGAGGGGGGTTCTCTCTCTGCCCCCGACAGCCCCGAGCTGGGTCGGTCCCTCAGACCCGGCCAGGGGCAGCCCATCCCCCGGCGCCCTTCCCCGGGGCATCCAAGGGCAGGCTCGGCGCCAGCCCCACCCCGCTCGCCACTGCCCGACCATCGTCCTCCCTCGGGGGGCCTGGGCAGGACAGGGACCCGGCTGTGGGAGGCCTCCAGATCTCAGGCCTGGCACACCGTTTACCAGGCTGCTTCCTCCTCTGACGGGGGCCCAGCACACGCCCCAGGAGACTTGGCAGCCGCCCCCAGGGCTCTAGCCTCTGGAAATCGTCCCCTTGGAAGGGGCCTGGCCCAGGTGCCAGGTTCGGCTGGTCGGCCAGCCTCCTTTGGAGAAAGCAGGCAAGCCGAGCCAGGCTTGCAGTGGCCCTGGCGTGACACCTGCCACCTCAGGCAGAGGGCCTCCCGCGTGCCCTCCATGGCGGGTTTCTCCCCGGAGCCGTGGCCTGGGCACTAGGAAGGCCGGGCCTCCCCGACTCCCGGGAGGAGGGGCTAGCCCACTTGCGCCCTGGCCCCCAAACCCTCTGGTGCCATCTGCCTGTCTCGGCACTTCTGACTCCACAGAGCCTTTCCTACATCTGGGCTGCCTGCCGTGGCAAAGTGCAGGCGTGGGGTGAGGCCATGGCTTTGTCTTTCCAGGAAAAAATGAGCCCCTGGCCGAAGCAGCAGGCCCAGGCAGAGCCTTGAGCTTGAAGCCCAGTAGGTCTGTGGCCCTCAGGGCCAGAGCCATGCTTTCAAGGCAGGGAAGCGGCCTGCAAGCTGAGTGGGAGTGGGGGAGGGGAGGGAGACAGCTGAAGCCGAGTCCAGAAGGGCGGCGATGGAAGAGCTGCAGCTGGGTCAGAGCCTGGAGGGAGGGCGGGGCCTTCACTGAGGACCCCCTCCCCGGAGGCCAGCCCTAGGCCCTGGCAGTCGCGCATGCGCCCTTGGCCTGTGCGGTGTGTGGGGGGTTGAACCCAAGCCCGCAGGGCTCCCGGAGCGGCCAGAGAAAGAAGGGCCCATGGAGAGGTAGGCGAGGTGGGCAGGGGGCGCCACCTTACTCTGCTCAGCTCCCTGAGGGAGAGAGAGAGAGACAGAGACAGAGAGAGAGATCCCTGACCTCTGAGTCTCTGCCTCCACCGCTGGCTGGTGCCAACTCACGCGCCATCCCACTTCCAGCCATCACCCCCACGCCTGCCCCGGGGCCAGCCCCACCACAGAGAGGCCGGTTGGTTCCCGCTCACCTCTGTGCCGTCCCTTCCCGACCTGACCCCAGTGCAGGGGATAAGCTTCAGACAAGTCTTTCCATGTCCCTCTGCATGACAATAGACTTCCTCCCCTCTCCCATTCCACAGGCCCACCCGGGACATCCACCTTTGTCATTAGCTCAGGAGAGGATGCAAGATGAGAATCTCTGCTATTGTGTGGGGAGACTCAGTTTCCCGGGTTTCCCCCATGGACACATGTTCTTCAGCTGGGTCTGATTTTCTCCAGACAAGCTGTCTTGGGAAGGATTTGGCCAGCCCTAAGAACCTGAAGGGAAAGGGCGGAGGGGGGTTCTCTCTCTGCCCCCGACAGCCCCGAGCTGGGTCGGTCCCTCAGACCCGGCCAGGGGCAGCCCATCCCCCGGCGCCCTTCCCCGGGGCATCCAAGGGCAGGCTCGGCGCCAGCCCCACCCCGCTCGCCACTGCCCGACCATCGTCCTCCCTCGGGGGGCCTGGGCAGGACAGGGACCCGGCTGTGGGAGGCCTCCAGATCTCAGGCCTGGCACACCGTTTACCAGGCTGCTTCCTCCTCTGACGGGGGCCCAGCACACGCCCCAGGAGACTTGGCAGCCGCCCCCAGGGCTCTAGCCTCTGGAAATCGTCCCCTTGGAAGGGGCCTGGCCCAGGTGCCAGGTTCGGCTGGTCGGCCAGCCTCCTTTGGAGAAAGCAGGCAAGCCGAGCCAGGCTTGCAGTGGCCCTGGCGTGACACCTGCCACCTCAGGCAGAGGGCCTCCCGCGTGCCCTCCATGGCGGGTTTCTCCCCGGAGCCGTGGCCTGGGCACTAGGAAGGCCGGGCCTCCCCGACTCCCGGGAGGAGGGGCTAGCCCACTTGCGCCCTGGCCCCCAAACCCTCTGGTGCCATCTGCCTGTCTCGGCACTTCTGACTCCACAGAGCCTTTCCTACATCTGGGCTGCCTGCCGTGGCAAAGTGCAGGCGTGGGGTGAGGCCATGGCTTTGTCTTTCCAGGAAAAAATGAGCCCCTGGCCGAAGCAGCAGGCCCAGGCAGAGCCTTGAGCTTGAAGCCCAGTAGGTCTGTGGCCCTCAGGGCCAGAGCCATGCTTTCAAGGCAGGGAAGCGGCCTGCAAGCTGAGTGGGAGTGGGGGAGGGGAGGGAGACAGCTGAAGCCGAGTCCAGAAGGGCGGCGATGGAAGAGCTGCAGCTGGGTCAGAGCCTGGAGGGAGGGCGGGGCCTTCACTGAGGACCCCCTCCCCGGAGGCCAGCCCTAGGCCCTGGCAGTCGCGCATGCGCCCTTGGCCTGTGCGGTGTGTGGGGGGTTGAACCCAAGCCCGCAGGGCTCCCGGAGCGGCCAGAGAAAGAAGGGCCCATGGAGAGGTAGGCGAGGTGGGCAGGGGGCGCCACCTTACTCTGCTCAGCTCCCTGAGGGAGAGAGAGAGAGACAGAGACAGAGAGAGAGATCCCTGACCTCTGAGTCTCTGCCTCCACCGCTGGCTGGTGCCAACTCACGCGCCATCCCACTTCCAGCCATCACCCCCACGCCTGCCCCGGGGCCAGCCCCACCACAGAGAGGCCGGTTGGTTCCCGCTCACCTCTGTGCCGTCCCTTCCCGACCTGACCCCAGTGCAGGGGATAAGCTTCAGACAAGTCTTTCCATGTCCCTCTGCATGACAATAGACTTCCTCCCCTCTCCCATTCCACAGGCCCACCCGGGACATCCACCTTTGTCATTAGCTCAGGAGAGGATGCAAGATGAGAATCTCTGCTATTGTGTGGGGAGACTCAGTTTCCCGGGTTTCCCCCATGGACACATGTTCTTCAGCTGGGTCTGATTTTCTCCAGACAAGCTGTCTTGGGAAGGATTTGGCCAGCCCTAAGAACCTGAAGGGAAAGGGCGGAGGGGGGTTCTCTCTCTGCCCCCGACAGCCCCGAGCTGGGTCGGTCCCTCAGACCCGGCCAGGGGCAGCCCATCCCCCGGCGCCCTTCCCCGGGGCATCCAAGGGCAGGCTCGGCGCCAGCCCCACCCCGCTCGCCACTGCCCGACCATCGTCCTCCCTCGGGGGGCCTGGGCAGGACAGGGACCCGGCTGTGGGAGGCCTCCAGATCTCAGGCCTGGCACACCGTTTACCAGGCTGCTTCCTCCTCTGACGGGGGCCCAGCACACGCCCCAGGAGACTTGGCAGCCGCCCCCAGGGCTCTAGCCTCTGGAAATCGTCCCCTTGGAAGGGGCCTGGCCCAGGTGCCAGGTTCGGCTGGTCGGCCAGCCTCCTTTGGAGAAAGCAGGCAAGCCGAGCCAGGCTTGCAGTGGCCCTGGCGTGACACCTGCCACCTCAGGCAGAGGGCCTCCCGCGTGCCCTCTATGGCTGGTTTCTACCCGGAGCCGTGGCCTGGGCACTAGGAAGGCCGGGCCTCCCCGACTCCCGGGAGGAGGGGCTAGCCCACTTGCGCCCTGGCCCCCAAACCCTCTGGTGCCATCTGCCTGTCTCGGCACTTCTGACTCCACAGAGCCTTTCCTACACCTGGGCTGCCTGCCGTGGCAAAGTGCAGGCGTGGGGTGAGGCCATGGCTTTGTCTTTCCAGGAAAAAATGAGCCCCTGGCCGAAGCAGCAGGCCCAGGCAGAGCCTTGAGCTTGAAGCCCAGTAGGTCTGTGGCCCTCAGGGCCAGAGCCATGCTTTCAAGGCAGGGAAGCGGCCTGCAAGCTGAGTGGGAGTGGGGGAGGGGAGGGAGACAGCTGAAGCCGAGTCCAGAAGGGCGGCGATGGAAGAGCTGCAGCTGGGTCAGAGCCTGGAGGGAGGGCGGGGCCTTCACTGAGGACCCCCGCCCCCCGAGGCCAGCCCTAGGCCCCGGCGGTCGCGCATGCGCCCTTGGCTTGTGCGGTGTGTGGGGGGTTGAACCCAAGCCCGCAGGGCTCCCGGAGCGGCCAGAGAAAGAAGGGCCCATGGAGAGGTAGGCGAGGTGGGCAGGGGGCGCCACCTTACTCTCCTCAGCTCCCTGAGGAAGAGAGACAGAGACAGAGACAGAGACAGAGATCCCTGACCTCTGAGTCTCTGCCTCCACCGCTGGCTGGTGCCAACTCACGCGCCATCCCACTTCCAGCCATCACCCCCACGCCTGCCCTGGGGCCAGCCCCACCACAGAGAGGCCGGTTGGTTCCTGCTCACCTCTGTGCCGTCCCTTCCGACCTGACCCCAGTGCAGGGGATAAGCTTCAGACAAGTCTTTCCATGTCCCTCTGCATGACAATAGACTTCCTCCCCTCTCCCATTCCACAGGCCCACCCGGGACATCCACCTTTGTCATTAGCTCAGGAGAGGATGCAAGATGAGAATCTCTGCTATTGTGTGGGGAGACTCAGTTTCCCGGGTTTCCCCCATGGACACATGTTCTTCAGCTGGGTCTGATTTTCTCCAGACAAGCTGTCTTGGGAAGGATTTGGCCAGCCCTAAGAACCTGAAGGGAAAGGGCGGAGGGGGGTTCTCTCTCTGCCCCCGACAGCCCCGAGCTGGGTCGGTCCCTCAGACCCGGCCAGGGGCAGCCCATCCCCCGGCGCCCTTCCCCGGGGCATCCAAGGGCAGGCTCGGCGCCAGCCCCACCCCGCTCGCCACTGCCCGACCATCGTCCTCCCTCGGGGGGCCTGGGCAGGACAGGGACCCGGCTGTGGGAGGCCTCCAGATCTCAGGCCTGGCACACCGTTTACCAGGCTGCTTCCTCCTCTGACGGGGGCCCAGCACACGCCCCAGGAGACTTGGCAGCCGCCCCCAGGGCTCTAGCCTCTGGAAATCGTCCCCTTGGAAGGGGCCTGGCCCAGGTGCCAGGTTCGGCTGGTCGGCCAGCCTCCTTTGGAGAAAGCAGGCAAGCCGAGCCAGGCTTGCAGTGGCCCTGGCGTGACACCTGCCACCTCAGGCAGAGGGCCTCCCGCGTGCCCTCCATGGCGGGTTTCTCCCCGGAGCCGTGGCCTGGGCACTAGGAAGGCCGGGCCTCCCCGACTCCCGGGAGGAGGGGCTAGCCCACTTGCGCCCTGGCCCCCAAACCCTCTGGTGCCATCTGCCTGTCTCGGCACTTCTGACTCCACAGAGCCTTTCCTACATCTGGGCTGCCTGCCGTGGCAAAGTGCAGGCGTGGGGTGAGGCCATGGCTTTGTCTTTCCAGGAAAAAATGAGCCCCTGGCCGAAGCAGCAGGCCCAGGCAGAGCCTTGAGCTTGAAGCCCAGTAGGTCTGTGGCCCTCAGGGCCAGAGCCATGCTTTCAAGGCAGGGAAGCGGCCTGCAAGCTGAGTGGGAGTGGGGGAGGGGAGGGAGACAGCTGAAGCCGAGTCCAGAAGGGCGGCGATGGAAGAGCTGCAGCTGGGTCAGAGCCTGGAGGGAGGGCGGGGCCTTCACTGAGGACCCCCTCCCCGGAGGCCAGCCCTAGGCCCTGGCAGTCGCGCATGCGCCCTTGGCCTGTGCGGTGTGTGGGGGGTTGAACCCAAGCCCGCAGGGCTCCCGGAGCGGCCAGAGAAAGAAGGGCCCATGGAGAGGTAGGCGAGGTGGGCAGGGGGCGCCACCTTACTCTGCTCAGCTCCCTGAGGGAGAGAGAGAGAGACAGAGACAGAGAGAGAGATCCCTGACCTCTGAGTCTCTGCCTCCACCGCTGGCTGGTGCCAACTCACGCGCCATCCCACTTCCAGCCATCACCCCCACGCCTGCCCCGGGGCCAGCCCCACCACAGAGAGGCCGGTTGGTTCCCGCTCACCTCTGTGCCGTCCCTTCCCGACCTGACCCCAGTGCAGGGGATAAGCTTCAGACAAGTCTTTCCATGTCCCTCTGCATGACAATAGACTTCCTCCCCTCTCCCATTCCACAGGCCCACCCGGGACATCCACCTTTGTCATTAGCTCAGGAGAGGATGCAAGATGGAGAATCTCTGCTATTGTGTGGGGAGACTCAGTTTCCCGGGTTTCCCCCATGGACACATGTTCTTCAGCTGGGTCTGATTTTCTCCAGACAAGCTGTCTTGGGAAGGATTTGGCCAGCCCTAAGAACCTGAAGGGAAAGGGCGGAGGGGGGTTCTCTCTCTGCCCCCGACAGCCCCGAGCTGGGTCGGTCCCTCAGACCCGGCCAGGGGCAGCCCATCCCCCGGCGCCCTTCCCCGGGGCATCCAAGGGCAGGCTCGGCGCCAGCCCCACCCCGCTCGCCACTGCCCGACCATCGTCCTCCCTCGGGGGGCCTGGGCAGGACAGGGACCCGGCTGTGGGAGGCCTCCAGATCTCAGGCCTGGCACACCGTTTACCAGGCTGCTTCCTCCTCTGACGGGGGCCCAGCACACGCCCCAGGAGACTTGGCAGCCGCCCCCAGGGCTCTAGCCTCTGGAAATCGTCCCCTTGGAAGGGGCCTGGCCCAGGTGCCAGGTTCGGCTGGTCGGCCAGCCTCCTTTGGAGAAAGCAGGCAAGCCGAGCCAGGCTTGCAGTGGCCCTGGCGTGACACCTGCCACCTCAGGCAGAGGGCCTCCCGCGTGCCCTCCATGGCGGGTTTCTCCCCGGAGCCGTGGCCTGGGCACTAGGAAGGCCGGGCCTCCCCGACTCCCGGGAGGAGGGGCTAGCCCACTTGCGCCCTGGCCCCCCAAACCCTCTGGTGCCATCTGCCTGTCTCGGCACTTCTGACTCCACAGAGCCTTTCCTACATCTGGGCTGCCTGCCGTGGCAAAGTGCAGGCGTGGGGTGAGGCCATGGCTTTGTCTTTCCAGGAAAAAATGAGACCCTGGCCGAAGCAGCAGGCCCAGGCAGAGCCTTGAGCTTGAAGCCCAGTAGGTCTGTGGCCCTCAGGGCCAGAGCCATGCTTTCAAGGCAGGGAAGCGGCCTGCAAGCTGAGTGGGAGTGGGGGAGGGGAGGGAGACAGCTGAAGCCGAGTCCAGAAGGGCGGCGATGGAAGAGCTGCAGCTGGGTCAGAGCCTGGAGGGAGGGCGGGGCCTTCACTGAGGACCCCCCCCCCCCGGAGGCCAGCCCTAGGCCCCGGCAGTCGCGCATGCGCCCTTGGCCTGTGCGGTGTGTGGGGGGTTGAACCCAAGCCCGCAGGGCTCCCGGAGCGGCCAGAGAAAGAAGGGCCCATGGAGAGGTAGGCGAGGTGGGCAGGGGGCGCCACCTTACTCTGCTCAGCTCCCTGAGGGAGAGAGAGAGAGACAGAGACAGAGACAGAGATCCCTGACCTCTGAGTCTCTGCCTCCACCGCTGGCTGGTGCCAACTCACGCGCCATCCCACTTCCAGCCATCACCCCCACGCCTGCCCCGGGGCCAGCCCCACCACAGAGAGGCCGGTTGGTTCCCGCTCACCTCTGTGCCGTCCCTTCCCGACCTGACCCCAGTGCAGGGGATAAGCTTCAGACAAGTCTTTCCATGTCCCTCTGCATGACAATAGACTTCCTCCCCTCTCCCATTCCACAGGCCCACCCGGGACATCCACCTTTGTCATTAGCTCAGGAGAGGATGCAAGATGAGAATCTCTGCTATTGTGTGGGGAGACTCAGTTTCCCGGGTTTCCCCCATGGACACATGTTCTTCAGCTGGGTCTGATTTTCTCCAGACAAGCTGTCTTGGGAAGGATTTGGCCAGCCCTAAGAACCTGAAGGGAAAGGGCGGAGGGGGGTTCTCTCTCTGCCCCCGACAGCCCCGAGCTGGGTCGGTCCCTCAGACCCGGCCAGGGGCAGCCCATCCCCCGGCGCCCTTCCCCGGGGCATCCAAGGGCAGGCTCGGCGCCAGCCCCACCCCGCTCGCCACTGCCCGACCATCGTCCTCCCTCGGGGGGCCTGGGCAGGACAGGGACCCGGCTGTGGGAGGCCTCCAGATCTCAGGCCTGGCACACCGTTTACCAGGCTGCTTCCTCCTCTGACGGGGGCCCAGCACACGCCCCAGGAGACTTGGCAGCCGCCCCCAGGGCTCTAGCCTCTGGAACTCGTCCCCTTGGAAGGGGCCTGGCCCAGGTGCCAGGTTCGGCTGGTCGGCCAGCCTCCTTTGGAGAAAGCAGGCAAGCCGAGCCAGGCTTGCAGTGGCCCTGGCGTGACACCTGCCACCTCAGGCAGAGGGCCTCCCGCGTGCCCTCCATGGCGGGTTTCTCCCCGGAGCCGTGGCCTGGGCACTAGGAAGGCCGGGCCTCCCCGACTCCCGGGAGGAGGGGCTAGCCCACTTGCGCCCTGGCCCCCAAACCCTCTGGTGCCATCTGCCTGTCTCGGCACTTCTGACTCCACAGAGCCTTTCCTACATCTGGGCTGCCTGCCGTGGCAAAGTGCAGGCGTGGGGTGAGGCCATGGCTTTGTCTTTCCAGGAAAAAATGAGCCCCTGGCCGAAGCAGCAGGCCCAGGCAGAGCCTTGAGCTTGAAGCCCAGTAGGTCTGTGGCCCTCAGGGCCAGAGCCATGCTTTCAAGGCAGGGAAGCGGCCTGCAAGCTGAGTGGGAGTGGGGGAGGGGAGGGAGACAGCTGAAGCCGAGTCCAGAAGGGCGGCGATGGAAGAGCTGCAGCTGGGTCAGAGCCTGGAGGGAGGGCGGGGCCTTCACTGAGGACCCCCCCCCGGAGGCCAGCCCTAGGCCCCGGCAGTCGCGCATGCGCCCTTGGCCTGTGCGGTGTGTGGGGGGTTGAACCCAAGCCCGCAGGGCTCCCGGAGCGGCCAGAGAAAGAAGGGCCCATGGAGAGGTAGGCGAGGTGGGCAGGGGGCGCCACCTTACTCTGCTCAGCTCCCTGAGGGAGAGAGAGAGAGACAGAGACAGAGAGAGAGATCCCTGACCTCTGAGTCTCTGCCTCCACCGCTGGCTGGTGCCAACTCACGCGCCATCCCACTTCCAGCCATCACCCCCACGCCTGCCCCGGGGCCAGCCCCACCACAGAGAGGCCGGTTGGTTCCCGCTCACCTCTGTGCCGTCCCTTCCCGACCTGACCCCAGTGCAGGGGATAAGCTTCAGACAAGTCTTTCCATGTCCCTCTGCATGACAATAGACTTCCTCCCCTCTCCCATTCCACAGGCCCACCCGGGACATCCACCTTTGTCATTAGCTCAGGAGAGGATGCAAGATGAGAATCTCTGCTATTGTGTGGGGAGACTCAGTTTCCCGGGTTTCCCCCATGGACACATGTTCTTCAGCTGGGTCTGATTTTCTCCAGACAAGCTGTCTTGGGAAGGATTTGGCCAGCCCTAAGAACCTGAAGGGAAAGGGCGGAGGGGGGTTCTCTCTCTGCCCCCGACAGCCCCGAGCTGGGTCGGTCCCTCAGACCCGGCCAGGGGCAGCCCATCCCCCGGCGCCCTTCCCCGGGGCATCCAAGGGCAGGCTCGGTGCCAGCACCACACCGCTCGCCACTGCCCGACCATCGTCCTCCCTCGGGGGGCCTGGGCAGGACAGGGACCCGGCTGTGGGAGGCCTCCAGATCTCAGGCCTGGCACACCGTTTACCAGGCTGCTTCCTCCTCTGACGGGGCCCAGCACACGCCCCAGGAGACTTGGCAGCCGCCCCCAGGGCTCTAGCCTCTGGAACTCGTCCCCTTGGAAGGGGCCTGGCCCAGGTGCCAGGTTCGGCTGGTCGGCCAGCCTCCTTTGGAGAAAGCAGGCAAGCCGAGCCAGGCTTGCAGTGGCCCTGACGTGACACCTGCCACCTCAGGCAGAGGGCCTCCCGCGTGCCCTCCATGGCGGGTTTCTCCCCGGAGCCGTGGCCTGGGCACTAGGAAGGCCGGGCCTCCCCGACACCCGGGAGGAGGGGCTAGCCCACTTGCGCCCTGGCCCCGAAACCCTCTGGTGCCATCTGCCTGTCTCGGCACTTCTGACTCCACAGAGCCTTTCCTACATCTGGGCTGCCTGCCGTGGCAAAGTGCAGGCGTGGGGTGAGGCCATGGCTTTGTCTTTCCAGGAAAAAATGAGCCCCTGGCCGAAGCAGCAGGCCCAGGCAGAGCCTTGAGCTTGAAGCCCAGTAGGTCTGTGGCCCTCAGGGCCAGAGCCATGCTTTCAAGGCAGGGAAGCGGCCTGCAAGCTGAGTGGGAGTGGGGGAGGGGAGGGAGACAGCTGAAGCCGAGTCCAGAAGGGCGGCGATGGAAGAGCTGCAGCTGGGTCAGAGCCTGGAGGGAGGGCGGGGCCTTCACTGAGGACCCCCC
Source organism: Diceros bicornis minor (assembly GCF_020826845.1). Lineage (NCBI taxonomy): Eukaryota > Metazoa > Chordata > Mammalia > Perissodactyla > Rhinocerotidae > Diceros > Diceros bicornis. The sequence goes on from NW_026691287.1 coordinate 130,655, forward strand.
CCCCGGAGGCCAGCCCTAGGCCCCGGCAGTCGCGCATGCGCCCTTGGCCTGTGCGGTGTGTGGGGGGTTGAACCCAAGCCCGCAGGGCTCCCGGAGCGGCCAGAGAAAGAAGGGCCCATGGAGAGGTAGGCGAGGTGGGCAGGGGGCGCCACCTTACTCTGCTCAGCTCCCTGAGGGAGAGAGAGAGAGACAGAGACAGAGAGAGAGATCCCTGACCTCTGAGTCTCTGCCTCCACCGCTGGCTGGTGCCAACTCACGCGCCATCCCACTTCCAGCCATCACCCCCACGCCTGCCCCGGGGCCAGCCCCACCACAGAGAGGCCGGTTGGTTCCCGCTCACCTCTGTGCCGTCCCTTCCCGACCTGACCCCAGTGCAGGGGATAAGCTTCAGACAAGTCTTTCCATGTCCCTCTGCATGACAATAGACTTCCTCCCCTCTCCCATTCCACAGGCCCACCCGGGACATCCACCTTTGTCATTAGCTCAGGAGAGGATGCAAGATGAGAATCTCTGCTATTGTGTGGGGAGACTCAGTTTCCCGGGTTTCCCCCATGGACACATGTTCTTCAGCTGGGTCTGATTTTCTCCAGACAAGCTGTCTTGGGAAGGATTTGGCCAGCCCTAAGAACCTGAAGGGAAAGGGCGGAGGGGGGTTCTCTCTCTGCCCCCGACAGCCCCGAGCTGGGTCGGTCCCTCAGACCCGGCCAGGGGCAGCCCATCCCCCGGCGCCCTTCCCCGGGGCATCCAAGGGCAGGCTCGGTGCCAGCACCACCCCGCTCGCCACTGCCCGACCATCGTCCTCCCTCGGGGGGCCTGGGCAGGACAGGGACCCGGCTGTGGGAGGCCTCCAGATCTCAGGCCTGGCACACCGTTTACCAGGCTGCTTCCTCCTCTGACGGGGCCCAGCACACGCCCCAGGAGACTTGGCAGCCGCCCCCAGGGCTCTAGCCTCTGGAACTCGTCCCCTTGGAAGGGGCCTGGCCCAGGTGCCAGGTTCGGCTGGTCGGCCAGCCTCCTTTGGAGAAAGCAGGCAAGCCGAGCCAGGCTTGCAGTGGCCCTGACGTGACACCTGCCACCTCAGGCAGAGGGCCTCCCGCGTGCCCTCCATGGCGGGTTTCTCCCCGGAGCCGTGGCCTGGGCACTAGGAAGGCCGGGCCTCCCCGACACCCGGGAGGAGGGGCTAGCCCACTTGCGCCCTGGCCCCCAAACCCTCTGGTGCCATCTGCCTGTCTCGGCACTTCTGACTCCACAGAGCCTTTCCTACATCTGGGCTGCCTGCCGTGGCAAAGTGCAGGCGTGGGGTGAGGCCATGGCTTTGTCTTTCCAGGAAAAAATGAGCCCCTGGCCGAAGCAGCAGGCCCAGGCAGAGCCTTGAGCTTGAAGCCCAGTAGGTCTGTGGCCCTCAGGGCCAGAGCCATGCTTTCAAGGCAGGGAAGCGGCCTGCAAGCTGAGTGGGAGTGGGGGAGGGGAGGGAGACAGCTGAAGCCTAGTCCAGAAGGGCGGCGATGGAAGAGCTGCAGCTGGGTCAGAGCCTGGAGGGAGGGCGGGGCCTTCACTGAGGACCCCCCCCCCCCGGAGGCCAGCCCTAGGCCCCGGCAGTCGCGCATGCGCCCTTGGCCTGTGCGGTGTGTGGGGGGTTGAACCCAAGCCCGCAGGGCTCCCGGAGCGGCCAGAGAAAGAAGGGCCCATGGAGAGGTAGGCGAGGTGGGCAGGGGGCGCCACCTTACTCTGCTCAGCTCCCTGAGGGAGAGAGAGAGAGACAGAGACAGAGAGAGAGATCCCTGACATCTGAGTCTCTGCCTCCACCGCTGGCTGGTGCCAACTCACGCGCCATCCCACTTCCAGCCATCACCCCCACGCCTGCCCCGGGGCCAGCCCCACCACAGAGAGGCCGGTTGGTTCCCGCTCACCTCTGTGCCGTCCCTTCCCGACCTGACCCCAGTGCAGGGGATAAGCTTCAGACAAGTCTTTCCATGTCCCTCTGCATGACAATAGACTTCCTCCCCTCTCCCATTCTACAGGCCCACCCGGGACATCCACCTTTGTCATTAGCTCAGGAGAGGATGCAAGATGAGAATCTCTGCTATTGTGTGGGGAGACTCAGTTTCCCGGGTTTCCCCCATGGACACATGTTCTTCAGCTGGGTCTGATTTTCTCCAGACAAGCTGTCTTGGGAAGGATTTGGCCAGCCCTAAGAACCTGAAGGGAAAGGGCGGAGGGGGGTTCTCTCTCTGCCCCCGACAGCCCCGAGCTGGGTCGGTCCCTCAGACCCGGCCAGGGGCAGCCCATCCCCCGGCGCCCTTCCCCGGGGCATCCAAGGGCAGGCTCGGTGCCAGCACCACCCCGCTCGCCACTGCCCGACCATCGTCCTCCCTCGGGGGGCCTGGGCAGGACAGGGACCCGGCTGTGGGAGGCCTCCAGATCTCAGGCCTGGCACACCGTTTACCAGGCTGCTTCCTCCTCTGACGGGGGCCCAGCACACGCCCCAGGAGACTTGGCAGCCGCCCCCAGGGCTCTAGCCTCTGGAACTCGTCCCCTTGGAAGGGGCCTGGCCCAGGTGCCAGGTTCGGCTGGTCGGCCAGCCTCCTTTGGAGAAAGCAGGCAAGCCGAGCCAGGCTTGCAGTGGCCCTGGCGTGACACCTGCCACCTCAGGCAGAGGGCCTCCCGCGTGCCCTCCATGGCGGGTTTCTCCCCGGAGCCGTGGCCTGGGCACTAGGAAGGCCGGGCCTCCCCGACTCCCGGGAGGAGGGGCTAGCCCACTTGCGCCCTGGCCCCCAAACCCTCTGGTGCCATCTGCCTGTCTCGGCACTTCTGACTCCACAGAGCCTTTCCTACATCTGGGCTGCCTGCCGTGGCAAAGTGCAGGCGTGGGGTGAGGCCATGGCTTTGTCTTTCCAGGAAAAAATGAGCCCCTGGCCGAAGCAGCAGGCCCAGGCAGAGCCTTGAGCTTGAAGCCCAGTAGGTCTGTGGCCCTCAGGGCCAGAGCCATGCTTTCAAGGCAGGGAAGCGGCCTGCAAGCTGAGTGGGAGTGGGGGAGGGGAGGGAGACAGCTGAAGCCGAGTCCAGAAGGGCGGCGATGGAAGAGCTGCAGCTGGGTCAGAGCCTGGAGGGAGGGCGGGGCCTTCACTGAGGACCCCCCCCCCGGAGGCCAGCCCTAGGCCCCGGCAGTCGCGCATGCGCCCTTGGCCTGTGCGGTGTGTGGGGGGTTGAACCCAAGCCCGCAGGGCTCCCGGAGCGGCCAGAGAAAGAAGGGCCCATGGAGAGGTAGGCGAGGTGGGCAGGGGGCGCCACCTTACTCTGCTCAGCTCCCTGAGGGAGAGAGAGAGAGACAGAGACAGAGAGAAGATCCCTGACCTCTGAGTCTCTGCCTCCACCGCTGGCTGGTGCCAACTCACGCGCCATCCCACTTCCAGACATCACCCCCACGCCTGCCCCGGGGCCAGCCCCACCACAGAGAGGCCGGTTGGTTCCCGCTCACCTCTGTGCCGTCCCTTCCCGACCTGACCCCAGTGCAGGGGATAAGCTTCAGACAAGTCTTTCCATGTCCCTCTGCATGACAATAGACTTCCTCCCCTCTCCCATTCCACAGGCCCACCCGGGACATCCACCTTTGTCATTAGCTCAGGAGAGGATGCAAGATGAGAATCTCTGCTATTGTGTGGGGAGACTCAGTTTCCCGGGTTTCCCCCATGGACACATGTTCTTCAGCTGGGTCTGATTTTCTCCAGACAAGCTGTCTTGGGAAGGATTTGGCCAGCCCTAAGAACCTGAAGGGAAAGGGCGGAGGGGGGTTCTCTCTCTGCCCCCGACAGCCCCGAGCTGGGTCGGTCCCTCAGACCCGGCCAGGGGCAGCCCATCCCCCGGCGCCCTTCCCCGGGGCATCCAAGGGCAGGCTCGGCGCCAGCCCCACCCCGCTCGCCACTGCCCGACCATCGTCCTCCCTCGGGGGGCCTGGGCAGGACAGGGACCCGGCTGTGGGAGGCCTCCAGATCTCAGGCCTGGCACACCGTTTACCAGGCTGCTTCCTCCTCTGACGGGGCCCAGCACACGCCCCAGGAGACTTGGCAGCCGCCCCCAGGGCTCTAGCCTCTGGAACTCGTCCCCTTGGAAGGGGCCTGGCCCAGGTGCCAGGTTCGGCTGGTCGGCCAGCCTCCTTTGGAGAAAGCAGGCAAGCCGAGCCAGGCTTGCAGTGGCCCTGACGTGACACCTGCCACCTCAGGCAGAGGGCCTCCCGCGTGCCCTCCATGGCGGGTTTCTCCCCGGAGCCGTGGCCTGGGCACTAGGAAGGCCGGGCCTCCCCGACACCCGGGAGGAGGGGCTAGCCCACTTGCGCCCTGGCCCCCAAACCCTCTGGTGCCATCTGCCTGTCTCGGCACTTCTGACTCCACAGAGCCTTTCCTACATCTGGGCTGCCTGCCGTGGCAAAGTGCAGGCGTGGGGTGAGGCCATGGCTTTGTCTTTCCAGGAAAAAATGAGCCCCTGGCCGAAGCAGCAGGCCCAGGCAGAGCCTTGAGCTTGAAGCCCAGTAGGTCTGTGGCCCTCAGGGCCAGAGCCATGCTTTCAAGGCAGGGAAGCGGCCTGCAAGCTGAGTGGGAGTGGGGGAGGGGAGGGAGACAGCTGAAGCCGAGTCCAGAAGGGCGGCGATGGAAGAGCTGCAGCTGGGTCAGAGCCTGGAGGGAGGGCGGGGCCTTCACTGAGGACCCCCCCCCCCCCGGAGGCCAGCCCTAGGCCCAGGCGGTCGCGCATGCGCCCTTGGCCTGTGCGGTGTGTGGGGGGTTGAACCCAAGCCCGCAGGGCTCCCGGAGCGGCCAGAGAAAGAAGGGCCCATGGAGAGGTAGGCGGGGTGGGCAGGGGGCGCCACCTTACTCTCCTCAGCACCCTGAGGGAGAGAGACAGAGACAGAGACAGAGAGAGAGATCCCTGACCTTTGAGTCTCTGCCTCCACCGCTGGCTGGTGCCAACTCACGCGCCATCCCACTTCCAGCCATCACCCCCACGCCTGCCCCGGGGCCAGCCCCACCACAGAGAGGCCGTTTGGTTCCCGCTCACCTCTGTGCCGTCCCTTCCCGACCTGACCCCAGTGCAGGGGATAAGCTTCAGACAAGTCTTTCCATGTCCCTCTGCATGACAATAGACTTCCTCCCCTCTCCCATTCCACAGGCCCACCCGGGACATCCACCTTTGTCATTAGCTCAGGAGAGGATGCAAGATGAGAATCTCTGCTATTGTGTGGGGAGACTCAGTTTCCCGGGTTTCCCCCATGGACACATGTTCTTCAGCTGGGTCTGATTTTCTCCAGACAAGCTGTCTTGGGAAGGATTTGGCCAGCCCTAAGAACCTGAAGGGAAAGGGCGGAGGGGGGTTCTCTCTCTGCCCCCGACAGCCCCGAGCTGGGTCGGTCCCTCAGACCCGGCCAGGGGCAGCCCATCCCCCGGCGCCCTTCCCCGGGGCATCCAAGGGCAGGCTCGGTGCCAGCACCACCCCGCTCGCCACTGCCCGACCATCGTCCTCCCTCGGGGGGCCTGGGCAGGACAGGGACCCGGCTGTGGGAGGCCTCCAGATCTCAGGCCTGGCACACCGTTTACCAGGCTGCTTCCTCCTCTGACGGGGCACAGCACACGCCCCAGGAGACTTGGCAGCCGCCCCCAGGGCTCTAGCCTCTGGAACTCGTCCCCTTGGAAGGGGCCTGGCCCAGGTGCCAGGTTCGGCTGGTCGGCCAGCCTCCTTTGGAGAAAGCAGGCAAGCCGAGCCAGGCTTGCAGTGGCCCTGACGTGACACCTGCCACCTCAGGCAGAGGGCCTCCCGCGTGCCCTCCATGGCGGGTTTCTCCCCGGAGCCGTGGCCTGGGCACTAGGAAGGCCGGGCCTCCCCGACACCCGGGAGGAGGGGCTAGCCCACTTGCGCCCTGGCCCCGAAACCCTCTGGTGCCATCTGCCTGTCTCGGCACTTCTGACTCCACAGAGCCTTTCCTACATCTGGGCTGCCTGCCGTGGCAAAGTGCAGGCGTGGGGTGAGGCCATGGCTTTGTCTTTCCAGGAAAAAATGAGCCCCTGGCCGAAGCAGCAGGCCCAGGCAGAGCCTTGAGCTTGAAGCCCAGTAGGTCTGTGGCCCTCAGGGCCAGAGCCATGCTTTCAAGGCAGGGAAGCGGCCTGCAAGCTGAGTGGGAGTGGGGGAGGGGAGGGAGACAGCTGAAGCCGAGTCCAGAAGGGCGGCGATGGAAGAGCTGCAGCTGGGTCAGAGCCTGGAGGGAGGGCGGGGCCTTCACTGAGGACCCCCCCCCCGGAGGCCAGCCCTAGGCCCCGGCAGTCGCGCATGCGCCCTTGGCCTGTGCGGTGTGTGGGGGGTTGAACCCAAGCCCGCAGGGCTCCCGGAGCGGCCAGAGAAAGAAGGGCCCATGGAGAGGTAGGCGAGGTGGGCAGGGGGCGCCACCTTACTCTGCTCAGCTCCCTGAGGGAGAGAGAGAGAGACAGAGACAGAGAGAGAGATCCCTGACCTCTGAGTCTCTGCCTCCACCGCTGGCTGGTGCCAACTCACGCGCCATCCCACTTCCAGCCATCACCCCCACGCCTGCCCCGGGGCCAGCCCCACCACAGAGAGGCCGGTTGGTTCCCGCTCACCTCTGTGCCGTCCCTTCCCGACCTGACCCCAGTGCAGGGGATAAGCTTCAGACAAGTCTTTCCATGTCCCTCTGCATGACAATAGACTTCCTCCCCTCTCCCATTCCACAGGCCCACCCGGGACATCCACCTTTGTCATTAGCTCAGGAGAGGATGCAAGATGAGAATCTCTGCTATTGTGTGGGGAGACTCAGTTTCCCGGGTTTCCCCCATGGACACATGTTCTTCAGCTGGGTCTGATTTTCTCCAGACAAGCTGTCTTGGGAAGGATTTGGCCAGCCCTAAGAACCTGAAGGGAAAGGGCGGAGGGGGGTTCTCTCTCTGCCCCCGACAGCCCCGAGCTGGGTCGGTCCCTCAGACCCGGCCAGGGGCAGCCCATCCCCCGGCGCCCTTCCCCGGGGCATCCAAGGGCAGGCTCGGTGCCAGCACCACCCCGCTCGCCACTGCCCGACCATCGTCCTCCCTCGGGGGGCCTGGGCAGGACAGGGACCCGGCTGTGGGAGGCCTCCAGATCTCAGGCCTGGCACACCGTTTACCAGGCTGCTTCCTCCTCTGACGGGGCCCAGCACACGCCCCAGGAGACTTGGCAGCCGCCCCCAGGGCTCTAGCCTCTGGAACTCGTCCCCTTGGAAGGGGCCTGGCCCAGGTGCCAGGTTCGGCTGGTCGGCCAGCCTCCTTTGGAGAAAGCAGGCAAGCCGAGCCAGGCTTGCAGTGGCCCTGACGTGACACCTGCCACCTCAGGCAGAGGGCCTCCCGCGTGCCCTCCATGGCGGGTTTCTCCCCGGAGCCGTGGCCTGGGCACTAGGAAGGCCGGGCCTCCCCGACACCCGGGAGGAGGGGCTAGCCCACTTGCGCCCTGGCCCCCAAACCCTCTGGTGCCATCTGCCTGTCTCGGCACTTCTGACTCCACAGAGCCTTTCCTACATCTGGGCTGCCTGCCGTGGCAAAGTGCAGGCGTGGGGTGAGGCCATGGCTTTGTCTTTCCAGGAAAAAATGAGCCCCTGGCCGAAGCAGCAGGCCCAGGCAGAGCCTTGAGCTTGAAGCCCAGTAGGTCTGTGGCCCTCAGGGCCAGAGCCATGCTTTCAAGGCAGGGAAGCGGCCTGCAAGCTGAGTGGGAGTGGGGGAGGGGAGGGAGACAGCTGAAGCCGAGTCCAGAAGGGCGGCGATGGAAGAGCTGCAGCTGGGTCAGAGCCTGGAGGGAGGGCGGGGCCTTCACTGAGGACCCCCCCCCCGGAGGCCAGCCCTAGGCCCCGGCAGTCGCGCATGCGCCCTTGGCCTGTGCGGTGTGTGGGGGGTTGAACCCAAGCCCGCAGGGCTCCCGGAGCGGCCAGAGAAAGAAGGGCCCATGGAGAGGTAGGCGAGGTGGGCAGGGGGCGCCACCTTACTCTGCTCAGCTCCCTGAGGGAGAGAGAGAGAGACAGAGACAGAGAGAGAGATCCCTGACATCTGAGTCTCTGCCTCCACCGCTGGCTGGTGCCAACTCACGCGCCATCCCACTTCCAGCCATCACCCCCACGCCTGCCCCGGGGACAGCCCCACCACAGAGAGGCCGGTTGGTTCCCGCTCACCTCTGTGCCGTCCCTTCCCGACCTGACCCCAGTGCAGGGGATAAGCTTCAGACAAGTCTTTCCATGTCCCTCTGCATGACAATAGACTTCCTCCCCTCTCCCATTCCACAGGCCCACCCGGGACATCCACCTTTGTCATTAGCTCAGGAGAGGATGCAAGATGAGAATCTCTGCTATTGTGTGGGGAGACTCAGTTTCCCGGGTTTCCCCCATGGACACATGTTCTTCAGCTGGGTCTGATTTTCTCCAGACAAGCTGTCTTGGGAAGGATTTGGCCAGCCCTAACAACCTGAAGGGAAAGGGCGGAGGGGGGTTCTCTCTCTGCCCCCGACAGCCCCGAGCTGGGTCGGTCCCTCAGACCCGGCCAGGGGCAGCCCATCCCCCGGCGCCCTTCCCCGGGGCATCCAAGGGCAGGCTCGGTGCCAGCACCACCCCGCTCGCCACTGCCCGACCATCGTCCTCCCTCGGGGGGCCTGGGCAGGACAGGGACCCGGCTGTGGGAGGCCTCCAGATCTCAGGCCTGGCACACCGTTTACCAGGCTGCTTCCTCCTCTGACGGGGGCCCAGCACACGCCCCAGGAGACTTGGCAGCCGCCCCCAGGGCTCTAGCCTCTGGAACTCGTCCCCTTGGAAGGGGCCTGGCCCAGGTGCCAGGTTCGGCTGGTCGGCCAGCCTCCTTTGGAGAAAGCAGGCAAGCCGAGCCAGGCTTGCAGTGGCCCTGGCGTGACACCTGCCACCTCAGGCAGAGGGCCTCCCGCGTGCCCTCCATGGCGGGTTTCTCCCCGGAGCCGTGGCCTGGGCACTAGGAAGGCCGGGCCTCCCCGACTCCCGGGAGGAGGGGCTAGCCCACTTGCGCCCTGGCCCCCAAACCCTCTGGTGCCATCTGCCTGTCTCGGCACTTCTGACTCCACAGAGCCTTTCCTACATCTGGGCTGCCTGCCGTGGCAAAGTGCAGGCGTGGGGTGAGGCCATGGCTTTGTCTTTCCAGGAAAAAATGAGCCCCTGGCCGAAGCAGCAGGCCCAGGCAGAGCCTTGAGCTTGAAGCCCAGTAGGTCTGTGGCCCTCAGGGCCAGAGCCATGCTTTCAAGGCAGGGAAGCGGCCTGCAAGCTGAGTGGGAGTGGGGGAGGGGAGGGAGACAGCTGAAGCCGAGTCCAGAAGGGCGGCGATGGAAGAGCTGCAGCTGGGTCAGAGCCTGGAGGGAGGGCGGGGCCTTCACTGAGGACCCCCCCCCCGGAGGCCAGCCCTAGGCCCCGGCAGTCGCGCATGCGCCCTTGGCCTGTGCGGTGTGTGGGGGGTTGAACCCAAGCCCGCAGGGCTCCCGGAGCGGCCAGAGAAAGAAGGGCCCATGGAGAGGTAGGCGAGGTGGGCAGGGGGCGCCACCTTACTCTGCTCAGCTCCCTGAGGGAGAGAGAGAGAGACAGAGACAGAGAGAGAGATCCCTGACCTCTGAGTCTCTGCCTCCACCGCTGGCTGGTGCCAACTCACGCGCCATCCCACTTCCAGCCATCACCCCCACGCCTGCCCCGGGGCCAGCCCCACCACAGAGAGGCCGGTTGGTTCCCGCTCACCTCTGTGCCGTCCCTTCCCGACCTGACCCCAGTGCAGGGGATAAGCTTCAGACAAGTCTTTCCATGTCCCTCTGCATGACAATAGACTTCCTCCCCTCTCCCATTCCACAGGCCCACCCGGGACATCCACCTTTGTCATTAGCTCAGGAGAGGATGCAAGATGAGAATCTCTGCTATTGTGTGGGGAGACTCAGTTTCCCGGGTTTCCCCCATGGACACATGTTCTTCAGCTGGGTCTGATTTTCTCCAGACAAGCTGTCTTGGGAAGGATTTGGCCAGCCCTAAGAACCTGAAGGGAAAGGGCGGAGGGGGGTTCTCTCTCTGCCCCCGACAGCCCCGAGCTGGGTCGGTCCCTCAGACCCGGCCAGGGGCAGCCCATCCCCCGGCGCCCTTCCCCGGGGCATCCAAGGGCAGGCTCGGTGCCAGCACCACCCCGCTCGCCACTGCCCGACCATCGTCCTCCCTCGGGGGGCCTGGGCAGGACAGGGACCCGGCTGTGGGAGGCCTCCAGATCTCAGGCCTGGCACACCGTTTACCAGGCTGCTTCCTCCTCTGACGGGGCCCAGCACACGCCCCAGGAGACTTGGCAGCCGCCCCCAGGGCTCTAGCCTCTGGAACTCGTCCCCTTGGAAGGGGCCTGGCCCAGGTGCCAGGTTCGGCTGGTCGGCCAGCCTCCTTTGGAGAAAGCAGGCAAGCCGAGCCAGGCTTGCAGTGGCCCTGACGTGACACCTGCCACCTCAGGCAGAGGGCCTCCCGCGTGCCCTCCATGGCGGGTTTCTCCCCGGAGCCGTGGCCTGGGCACTAGGAAGGCCGGGCCTCCCCGACACCCGGGAGGAGGGGCTAGCCCACTTGCGCCCTGGCCCCCAAACCCTCTGGTGCCATCTGCCTGTCTCGGCACTTCTGACTCCACAGAGCCTTTCCTACATCTGGGCTGCCTGCCGTGGCAAAGTGCAGGCGTGGGGTGAGGCCATGGCTTTGTCTTTCCAGGAAAAAATGAGCCCCTGGCCGAAGCAGCAGGCCCAGGCAGAGCCTTGAGCTTGAAGCCCAGTAGGTCTGTGGCCCTCAGGGCCAGAGCCATGCTTTCAAGGCAGGGAAGCGGCCTGCAAGCTGAGTGGGAGTGGGGGAGGGGAGGGAGACAGCTGAAGCCGAGTCCAGAAGGGCGGCGATGGAAGAGCTGCAGCTGGGTCAGAGCCTGGAGGGAGGGCGGGGCCTTCACTGAGGACCCCCCCCCCGGAGGCCAGCCCTAGGCCCCGGCAGTCGCGCATGCGCCCTTGGCCTGTGCGGTGTGTGGGGGGTTGAACCCAAGCCCGCAGGGCTCCCGGAGCGGCCAGAGAAAGAAGGGCCCATGGAGAGGTAGGCGAGGTGGGCAGGGGGCGCCACCTTACTCTGCTCAGCTCCCTGAGGGAGAGAGAGAGAGACAGAGACAGAGAGAGAGATCCCTGACATCTGAGTCTCTGCCTCCACCGCTGGCTGGTGCCAACTCACGCGCCATCCCACTTCCAGCCATCACCCCCACGCCTGCCCCGGGGACAGCCCCACCACAGAGAGGCCGGTTGGTTCCCGCTCACCTCTGTGCCGTCCCTTCCCGACCTGACCCCAGTGCAGGGGATAAGCTTCAGACAAGTCTTTCCATGTCCCTCTGCATGACAATAGACTTCCTCCCCTCTCCCATTCCACAGGCCCACCCGGGACATCCACCTTTGTCATTAGCTCAGGAGAGGATGCAAGATGAGAATCTCTGCTATTGTGTGGGGAGACTCAGTTTCCCGGGTTTCCCCCATGGACACATGTTCTTCAGCTGGGTCTGATTTTCTCCAGACAAGCTGTCTTGGGAAGGATTTGGCCAGCCCTAAGAACCTGAAGGGAAAGGGCGGAGGGGGGTTCTCTCTCTGCCCCCGACAGCCCCGAGCTGGGTCGGTCCCTCAGACCCGGCCAGGGGCAGCCCATCCCCCGGCGCCCTTCCCCGGGGCATCCAAGGGCAGGCTCGGTGCCAGCACCACCCCGCTCGCCACTGCCCGACCATCGTCCTCCCTCGGGGGGCCTGGGCAGGACAGGGACCCGGCTGTGGGAGGCCTCCAGATCTCAGGCCTGGCACACCGTTTACCAGGCTGCTTCCTCCTCTGACGGGGGCCCAGCACACGCCCCAGGAGACTTGGCAGCCGCCCCCAGGGCTCTAGCCTCTGGAACTCGTCCCCTTGGAAGGGGCCTGGCCCAGGTGCCAGGTTCGGCTGGTCGGCCAGCCTCCTTTGGAGAAAGCAGGCAAGCCGAGCCAGGCTTGCAGTGGCCCTGGCGTGACACCTGCCACCTCAGGCAGAGGGCCTCCCGCGTGCCCTCCATGGCGGGTTTCTCCCCGGAGCCGTGGCCTGGGCACTAGGAAGGCCGGGCCTCCCCGACTCCCGGGAGGAGGGGCTAGCCCACTTGCGCCCTGGCCCCCAAACCCTCTGGTGCCATCTGCCTGTCTCGGCACTTCTGACTCCACAGAGCCTTTCCTACATCTGGGCTGCCTGCCGTGGCAAAGTGCAGGCGTGGGGTGAGGCCATGGCTTTGTCTTTCCAGGAAAAAATGAGCCCCTGGCCGAAGCAGCAGGCCCAGGCAGAGCCTTGAGCTTGAAGCCCAGTAGGTCTGTGGCCCTCAGGGCCAGAGCCATGCTTTCAAGGCAGGGAAGCGGCCTGCAAGCTGAGTGGGAGTGGGGGAGGGGAGGGAGACAGCTGAAGCCGAGTCCAGAAGGGCGGCGATGGAAGAGCTGCAGCTGGGTCAGAGCCTGGAGGGAGGGCGGGGCCTTCACTGAGGACCCCCCCCCCCGGAGGCCAGCCCTAGGCCCCGGCAGTCGCGCATGCGCCCTTGGCCTGTGCGGTGTGTGGGGGGTTGAACCCAAGCCCGCAGGGCTCCCGGAGCGGCCAGAGAAAGAAGGGCCCATGGAGAGGTAGGCGAGGTGGGCAGGGGGCGCCACCTTACTCTGCTCAGCTCCCTGAGGGAGAGAGAGAGAGACAGAGACAGAGAGAGAGATCCCTGACCTCTGAGTCTCTGCCTCCACCGCTGGCTGGTGCCAACTCACGCGCCATCCCACTTCCAGACATCACCCCCACGCCTGCCCCGGGGCCAGCCCCACCACAGAGAGGCCGGTTGGTTCCCGCTCACCTCTGTGCCGTCCCTTCCCGACCTGACCCCAGTGCAGGGGATAAGCTTCAGACAAGTCTTTCCATGTCCCTCTGCATGACAATAGACTTCCTCCCCTCTCCCATTCCACAGGCCCACCCGGGACATCCACCTTTGTCATTAGCTCAGGAGAGGATGCAAGATGAGAATCTCTGCTATTGTGTGGGGAGACTCAGTTTCCCGGGTTTCCCCCATGGACACATGTTCTTCAGCTGGGTCTGATTTTCTCCAGACAAGCTGTCTTGGGAAGGATTTGGCCAGCCCTAAGAACCTGAAGGGAAAGGGCGGAGGGGGGTTCTCTCTCTGCCCCCGACAGCCCCGAGCTGGGTCGGTCCCTCAGACCCGGCCAGGGGCAGCCCATCCCCCGGCGCCCTTCCCCGGGGCATCCAAGGGCAGGCTCGGTGCCAGCACCACCCCGCTCGCCACTGCCCGACCATCGTCCTCCCTCGGGGGGCCTGGGCAGGACAGGGACCCGGCTGTGGGAGGCCTCCAGATCTCAGGCCTGGCACACCGTTTACCAGGCTGCTTCCTCCTCTGACGGGGCCCAGCACACGCCCCAGGAGACTTGGCAGCCGCCCCCAGGGCTCTAGCCTCTGGAACTCGTCCCCTTGGAAGGGGCCTGGCCCAGGTGCCAGGTTCGGCTGGTCGGCCAGCCTCCTTTGGAGAAAGCAGGCAAGCCGAGCCAGGCTTGCAGTGGCCCTGACGTGACACCTGCCACCTCAGGCAGAGGGCCTCCCGCGTGCCCTCCATGGCGGGTTTCTCCCCGGAGCCGTGGCCTGGGCACTAGGAAGGCCGGGCCTCCCCGACACCCGGGAGGAGGGGCTAGCCCACTTGCGCCCTGGCCCCGAAACCCTCTGGTGCCATCTGCCTGTCTCGGCACTTCTGACTCCACAGAGCCTTTCCTACATCTGGGCTGCCTGCCGTGGCAAAGTGCAGGCGTGGGGTGAGGCCATGGCTTTGTCTTTCCAGGAAAAAATGAGCCCCTGGCCGAAGCAGCAGGCCCAGGCAGAGCCTTGAGCTTGAAGCCCAGTAGGTCTGTGGCCCTCAGGGCCAGAGCCATGCTTTCAAGGCAGGGAAGCGGCCTGCAAGCTGAGTGGGAGTGGGGGAGGGGAGGGAGACAGCTGAAGCCGAGTCCAGAAGGGCGGCGATGGAAGAGCTGCAGCTGGGTCAGAGCCTGGAGGGAGGGCGGGGCCTTCACTGAGGACCCCCCCCCCCCCCGGAGGCCAGCCCTAGGCCCAGGCGGTCGCGCATGCGCCCTTGGCCTGTGCGGTGTGTGGGGGGTTGAACCCAAGCCCGCAGGGCTCCCGGAGCGGCCAGAGAAAGAAGGGCCCATGGAGAGGTAGGCGGGGTGGGCAGGGGGCGCCACCTTACTCTCCTCAGCACCCTGAGGGAGAGAGACAGAGACAGAGACAGAGAGAGAGATCCCTGACCTTTGAGTCTCTGCCTCCACCGCTGGCTGGTGCCAACTCACGCGCCATCCCACTTCCAGCCATCACCCCCACGCCTGCCCCGGGGCTAGCCCCACCACAGAGAGGCCGTTTGGTTCCCGCTCACCTCTGTGCCGTCCCTTCCCGACCTGACCCCAGTGCAGGGGATAAGCTTCAGACAAGTCTTTCCATGTCCCTCTGCATGACAATAGACTTCCTCCCCTCTCCCATTCCACAGGCCCACCCGGGACATCCACCTTTGTCATTAGCTCAGGAGAGGATGCAAGATGAGAATCTCTGCTATTGTGTGGGGAGACTCAGTTTCCCGGGTTTCCCCCATGGACACATGTTCTTCAGCTGGGTCTGATTTTCTCCAGACAAGCTGTCTTGGGAAGGATTTGGCCAGCCCTAAGAACCTGAAGGGAAAGGGCGGAGGGGGGTTCTCTCTCTGCCCCCGACAGCCCCGAGCTGGGTCGGTCCCTCAGACCCGGCCAGGGGCAGCCCATCCCCCGGCGCCCTTCCCCGGGGCATCCAAGGGCAGGCTCGGTGCCAGCACCACCCCGCTCGCCACTGCCCGACCATCGTCCTCCCTCGGGGGGCCTGGGCAGGACAGGGACCCGGCTGTGGGAGGCCTCCAGATCTCAGGCCTGGCACACCGTTTACCAGGCTGCTTCCTCCTCTGACGGGGCCCAGCACACGCCCCAGGAGACTTGGCAGCCGCCCCCAGGGCTCTAGCCTCTGGAACTCGTCCCCTTGGAAGGGGCCTGGCCCAGGTGCCAGGTTCGGCTGGTCGGCCAGCCTCCTTTGGAGAAAGCAGGCAAGCCGAGCCAGGCTTGCAGTGGCCCTGACGTGACACCTGCCACCTCAGGCAGAGGGCCTCCCGCGTGCCCTCCATGGCGGGTTTCTCCCCGGAGCCGTGGCCTGGGCACTAGGAAGGCCGGGCCTCCCCGACACCCGGGAGGAGGGGCTAGCCCACTTGCGCCCTGGCCCCGAAACCCTCTGGTGCCATCTGCCTGTCTCGGCACTTCTGACTCCACAGAGCCTTTCCTACATCTGGGCTGCCTGCCGTGGCAAAGTGCAGGCGTGGGGTGAGGCCATGGCTTTGTCTTTCCAGGAAAAAATGAGCCCCTGGCCGAAGCAGCAGGCCCAGGCAGAGCCTTGAGCTTGAAGCCCAGTAGGTCTGTGGCCCTCAGGGCCAGAGCCATGCTTTCAAGGCAGGGAAGCGGCCTGCAAGCTGAGTGGGAGTGGGGGAGGGGAGGGAGACAGCTGAAGCCGAGTCCAGAAGGGCGGCGATGGAAGAGCTGCAGCTGGGTCAGAGCCTGGAGGGAGGGCGGGGCCTTCACTGAGGACCCCCCCCCCCCCCGGAGGCCAGCCCTAGGCCCAGGCGGTCGCGCATGCGCCCTTGGCCTGTGCGGTGTGTGGGGGGTTGAACCCAAGCCCGCAGGGCTCCCGGAGCGGCCAGAGAAAGAAGGGCCCATGGAGAGGTAGGCGGGGTGGGCAGGGGGCGCCACCTTACTCTCCTCAGCACCCTGAGGGAGAGAGACAGAGACAGAGAGAGAGATCCCTGACCTTTGAGTCTCTGCCTCCACCGCTGGCTGGTGCCAACTCACGCGCCATCCCACTTCCAGCCATCACCCCCACGCCTGCCCCGGGGCTAGCCCCACCACAGAGAGGCCGTTTGGTTCCCGCTCACCTCTGTGCCGTCCCTTCCCGACCTGACCCCAGTGCAGGGGATAAGCTTCAGACAAGTCTTTCCATGTCCCTCTGCATGACAATAGACTTCCTCCCCTCTCCCATTCCACAGGCCCACCCGGGACATCCACCTTTGTCATTAGCTCAGGAGAGGATGCAAGATGAGAATCTCTGCTATTGTGTGGGGAGACTCAGTTTCCCGGGTTTCCCCCATGGACACATGTTCTTCAGCTGGGTCTGATTTTCTCCAGACAAGCTGTCTTGGGAAGGATTTGGCCAGCCCTAAGAACCTGAAGGGAAAGGGCGGAGGGGGGTTCTCTCTCTGCCCCCGACAGCCCCGAGCTGGGTCGGTCCCTCAGACCCGGCCAGGGGCAGCCCATCCCCCGGCGCCCTTCCCCGGGGCATCCAAGGGCAGGCTCGGTGCCAGCACCACCCCGCTCGCCACTGCCCGACCATCGTCCTCCCTCGGGGGGCCTGGGCAGGACAGGGACCCGGCTGTGGGAGGCCTCCAGATCTCAGGCCTGGCACACCGTTTACCAGGCTGCTTCCTCCTCTGACGGGGCCCAGCACACGCCCCAGGAGACTTGGCAGCCGCCCCCAGGGCTCTAGCCTCTGGAACTCGTCCCCTTGGAAGGGGCCTGGCCCAGGTGCCAGGTTCGGCTGGTCGGCCAGCCTCCTTTGGAGAAAGCAGGCAAGCCGAGCCAGGCTTGCAGTGGCCCTGACGTGACACCTGCCACCTCAGGCAGAGGGCCTCCCGCGTGCCCTCCATGGCGGGTTTCTCCCCGGAGCCGTGGCCTGGGCACTAGGAAGGCCGGGCCTCCCCGACACCCGGGAGGAGGGGCTAGCCCACTTGCGCCCTGGCCCCGAAACCCTCTGGTGCCATCTGCCTGTCTCGGCACTTCTGACTCCACAGAGCCTTTCCTACATCTGGGCTGCCTGCCGTGGCAAAGTGCAGGCGTGGGGTGAGGCCATGGCTTTGTCTTTCCAGGAAAAAATGAGCCCCTGGCCGAAGCAGCAGGCCCAGGCAGAGCCTTGAGCTTGAAGCCCAGTAGGTCTGTGGCCCTCAGGGCCAGAGCCATGCTTTCAAGGCAGGGAAGCGGCCTGCAAGCTGAGTGGGAGTGGGGGAGGGGAGGGAGACAGCTGAAGCCGAGTCCAGAAGGGCGGCGATGGAAGAGCTGCAGCTGGGTCAGAGCCTGGAGGGAGGGCGGGGCCTTCACTGAGGACCCCCCCCCCGGAGGCCAGCCCTAGGCCCCGGCAGTCGCGCATGCGCCCTTGGCCTGTGCGGTGTGTGGGGGGTTGAACCCAAGCCCGCAGGGCTCCCGGAGCGGCCAGAGAAAGAAGGGCCCATGGAGAGGTAGGCGAGGTGGGCAGGGGGCGCCACCTTACTCTGCTCAGCTCCCTGAGGGAGAGAGAGAGAGACAGAGACAGAGAGAGAGATCCCTGACCTCTGAGTCTCTGCCTCCACCGCTGGCTGGTGCCAACTCACGCGCCATCCCACTTCCAGCCATCACCCCCACGCCTGCCCCGGGGCCAGCCCCACCACAGAGAGGCCGGTTGGTTCCCGCTCACCTCTGTGCCGTCCCTTCCCGACCTGACCCCAGTGCAGGGGATAAGCTTCAGACAAGTCTTTCCATGTCCCTCTGCATGACAATAGACTTCCTCCCCTCTCCCATTCCACAGGCCCACCCGGGACATCCACCTTTGTCATTAGCTCAGGAGAGGATGCAAGATGAGAATCTCTGCTATTGTGTGGGGAGACTCAGTTTCCCGGGTTTCCCCCATGGACACATGTTCTTCAGCTGGGTCTGATTTTCTCCAGACAAGCTGTCTTGGGAAGGATTTGGCCAGCCCTAAGAACCTGAAGGGAAAGGGCGGAGGGGGGTTCTCTCTCTGCCCCCGACAGCCCCAAGCTGGGTCGGTCCCTCAGACCCGGCCAGGGGCAGCCCATCCCCCGGCGCCCTTCCCCGGGGCATCCAAGGGCAGGCTCGGCGCCAGCCCCACCCCGCTCGCCACTGCCCGACCATCGTCCTCCCTCGGGGGGCCTGGGCAGGACAGGGACCCGGCTGTGGGAGGCCTCCAGATCTCAGGCCTGGCACACCGTTTACCAGGCTGCTTCCTCCTCTGACGGGGGCCCAGCACACGCCCCAGGAGACTTGGCAGCCGCCCCCAGGGCTCTAGCCTCTGGAACTCGTCCCCTTGGAAGGGGCCTGGCCCAGGTGCCAGGTTCGGCTGGTCGGCCAGCCTCCTTTGGAGAAAGCAGGCAAGCCGAGCCAGGCTTGCAGTGGCCCTGGCGTGACACCTGCCACCTCAGGCAGAGGGCCTCCCGCGTGCCCTCCATGGCGGGTTTCTCCCCGGAGCCGTGGCCTGGGCACTAGGAAGGCCGGGCCTCCCCGACTCCCGGGAGGAGGGGCTAGCCCACTTGCGCCCTGGCCCCCAAACCCTCTGGTGCCATCTGCCTGTCTCGGCACTTCTGACTCCACAGAGCCTTTCCTACATCTGGGCTGCCTGCCGTGGCAAAGTGCAGGCGTGGGGTGAGGCCATGGCTTTGTCTTTCCAGGAAAAAATGAGCCCCTGGCCGAAGCAGCAGGCCCAGGCAGAGCCTTGAGCTTGAAGCCCAGTAGGTCTGTGGCCCTCAGGGCCAGAGCCATGCTTTCAAGGCAGGGAAGCGGCCTGCAAGCTGAGTGGGAGTGGGGGAGGGGAGGGAGACAGCTGAAGCCGAGTCCAGAAGGGCGGCGATGGAAGAGCTGCAGCTGGGTCAGAGCCTGGAGGGAGGGCGGGGCCTTCACTGAGGACCCCCCCCCCCGGAGGCCAGCCCTAGGCCCCGGCAGTCGCGCATGCGCCCTTGGCCTGTGCGGTGTGTGGGGGGTTGAACCCAAGCCCGCAGGGCTCCCGGAGCGGCCAGAGAAAGAAGGGCCCATGGAGAGGTAGGCGAGGTGGGCAGGGGGCGCCACCTTACTCTGCTCAGCTCCCTGAGGGAGAGAGAGAGAGACAGAGACAGAGAGAGAGATCCCTGACCTCTGAGTCTCTGCCTCCACCGCTGGCTGGTGCCAACTCACGCGCCATCCCACTTCCAGACATCACCCCCACGCCTGCCCCGGGGCCAGCCCCACCACAGAGAGGCCGGTTGGTTCCCGCTCACCTCTGTGCCGTCCCTTCCCGACCTGACCCCAGTGCAGGGGATAAGCTTCAGACAAGTCTTTCCATGTCCCTCTGCATGACAATAGACTTCCTCCCCTCTCCCATTCCACAGGCCCACCCGGGACATCCACCTTTGTCATTAGCTCAGGAGAGGATGCAAGATGAGAATCTCTGCTATTGTGTGGGGAGACTCAGTTTCCCGGGTTTCCCCCATGGACACATGTTCTTCAGCTGGGTCTGATTTTCTCCAGACAAGCTGTCTTGGGAAGGATTTGGCCAGCCCTAAGAACCTGAAGGGAAAGGGCGGAGGGGGGTTCTCTCTCTGCCCCCGACAGCCCCGAGCTGGGTCGGTCCCTCAGACCCGGCCAGGGGCAGCCCATCCCCCGGCGCCCTTCCCCGGGGCATCCAAGGGCAGGCTCGGCGCCAGCACCACCCCGCTCGCCACTGCCCGACCATCGTCCTCCCTCGGGGGGCCTGGGCAGGACAGGGACCCGGCTGTGGGAGGCCTCCAGATCTCAGGCCTGGCACACCGTTTACCAGGCTGCTTCCTCCTCTGACGGGGGCCCAGCACACGCCCCAGGAGACTTGGCAGCCGCCCCCAGGGCTCTAGCCTCTGGAACTCGTCCCCTTGGAAGGGGCCTGGCCCAGGTGCCAGGTTCGGCTGGTCGGCCAGCCTCCTTTGGAGAAAGCAGGCAAGCCGAGCCAGGCTTGCAGTGGCCCTGGCGTGACACCTGCCACCTCAGGCAGAGGGCCTCCCGCGTGCCCTCCATGGCGGGTTTCTCCCCGGAGCCGTGGCCTGGGCACTAGGAAGGCCGGGCCTCCCCGACTCCCGGGAGGAGGGGCTAGCCCACTTGCGCCCTGGCCCCCAAACCCTCTGGTGCCATCTGCCTGTCTCGGCACTTCTGACTCCACAGAGCCTTTCCTACATCTGGGCTGCCTGCCGTGGCAAAGTGCAGGCGTGGGGTGAGGCCATGGCTTTGTCTTTCCAGGAAAAAATGAGCCCCTGGCCGAAGCAGCAGGCCCAGGCAGAGCCTTGAGCTTGAAGCCCAGTAGGTCTGTGGCCCTCAGGGCCAGAGCCATGCTTTCAAGGCAGGGAAGCGGCCTGCAAGCTGAGTGGGAGTGGGGGAGGGGAGGGAGACAGCTGAAGCCGAGTCCAGAAGGGCGGCGATGGAAGAGCTGCAGCTGGGTCAGAGCCTGGAGGGAGGGCGGGGCCTTCACTGAGGACCCCCCCCCCCCGGAGGCCAGCCCTAGGCCCCGGCAGTCGCGCATGCGCCCTTGGCCTGTGCGGTGTGTGGGGGGTTGAACCCAAGCCCGCAGGGCTCCCGGAGCGGCCAGAGAAAGAAGGGCCCATGGAGAGGTAGGCGAGGTGGGCAGGGGGCGCCACCTTACTCTGCTCAGCTCCCTGAGGGAGAGAGAGAGAGACAGAGACAGAGAGAGAGATCCCTGACCTCTGAGTCTCTGCCTCCACCGCTGGCTGGTGCCAACTCACGCGCCATCCCACTTCCAGCCATCACCCCCATGCCTGCCCCGGGGCCAGCCCCACCACAGAGAGGCCGGTTGGTTCCTGCTCACCTCTGTGCCGTCCCTTCCCGACCTGACCCCAGTGCAGGGGATAAGCTTCAGACAAGTCTTTCCATGTCCCTCTGCATGACAATAGACTTCCTCCCCTCTCCCATTCCACAGGCCCACCCGGGACATCCACCTTTGTCATTAGCTCAGGAGAGGATGCAAGATGAGAATCTCTGCTATTGTGTGGGGAGACTCAGTTTCCCGGGTTTCCCCCATGGACACATGTTCTTCAGCTGGGTCTGATTTTCTCCAGACAAGCTGTCTTGGGAAGGATTTGGCCAGCCCTAAGAACCTGAAGGGAAAGGGCGGAGGGGGGTTCTCTCTCTGCCCCCGACAGCCCCGAGCTGGGTCGGTCCCTCAGACCCGGCCAGGGGCAGCCCATCCCCCGGCGCCCTTCCCCGGGGCATCCAAGGGCAGGCTCGGTGCCAGCACCACCCCGCTCGCCACTGCCCGACCATCGTCCTCCCTCGGGGGGCCTGGGCAGGACAGGGACCCGGCTGTGGGAGGCCTCCAGATCTCAGGCCTGGCACACCGTTTACCAGGCTGCTTCCTCCTCTGACGGGGCACAGCACACGCCCCAGGAGACTTGGCAGCCGCCCCCAGGGCTCTAGCCTCTGGAACTCGTCCCCTTGGAAGGGGCCTGGCCCAGGTGCCAGGTTCGGCTGGTCGGCCAGCCTCCTTTGGAGAAAGCAGGCAAGCCGAGCCAGGCTTGCAGTGGCCCTGACGTGACACCTGCCACCTCAGGCAGAGGGCCTCCCGCGTGCCCTCCATGGCGGGTTTCTCCCCGGAGCCGTGGCCTGGGCACTAGGAAGGCCGGGCCTCCCCGACACCCGGGAGGAGGGGCTAGCCCACTTGCGCCCTGGCCCCGAAACCCTCTGGTGCCATCTGCCTGTCTCGGCACTTCTGACTCCACAGAGCCTTTCCTACATCTGGGCTGCCTGCCGTGGCAAAGTGCAGGCGTGGGGTGAGGCCATGGCTTTGTCTTTCCAGGAAAAAATGAGCCCCTGGCCGAAGCAGCAGGCCCAGGCAGAGCCTTGAGCTTGAAGCCCAGTAGGTCTGTGGCCCTCAGGGCCAGAGCCATGCTTTCAAGGCAGGGAAGCGGCCTGCAAGCTGAGTGGGAGTGGGGGAGGGGAGGGAGACAGCTGAAGCCGAGTCCAGAAGGGCGGCGATGGAAGAGCTGCAGCTGGGTCAGAGCCTGGAGGGAGGGCGGGGCCTTCACTGAGGACCCCCCCCCCGGAGGCCAGCCCTAGGCCCCGGCAGTCGCGCATGCGCCCTTGGCCTGTGCGGTGTGTGGGGGGTTGAACCCAAGCCCGCAGGGCTCCCGGAGCGGCCAGAGAAAGAAGGGCCCATGGAGAGGTAGGCGAGGTGGGCAGGGGGCGCCACCTTACTCTGCTCAGCTCCCTGAGGGAGAGAGAGAGAGACAGAGACAGAGAGAGAGATCCCTGACCTCTGAGTCTCTGCCTCCACCGCTGGCTGGTGCCAACTCACGCGCCATCCCACTTCCAGCCATCACCCCCACGCCTGCCCCGGGGCCAGCCCCACCACAGAGAGGCCGGTTGGTTCCCGCTCACCTCTGTGCCGTCCCTTCCCGACCTGACCCCAGTGCAGGGGATAAGCTTCAGACAAGTCTTTCCATGTCCCTCTGCATGACAATAGACTTCCTCCCCTCTCCCATTCCACAGGCCCACCCGGGACATCCACCTTTGTCATTAGCTCAGGAGAGGATGCAAGATGAGAATCTCTGCTATTGTGTGGGGAGACTCAGTTTCCCGGGTTTCCCCCATGGACACATGTTCTTCAGCTGGGTCTGATTTTCTCCAGACAAGCTGTCTTGGGAAGGATTTGGCCAGCCCTAAGAACCTGAAGGGAAAGGGCGGAGGGGGGTTCTCTCTCTGCCCCCGACAGCCCCGAGCTGGGTCGGTCCCTCAGACCCGGCCAGGGGCAGCCCATCCCCCGGCGCCCTTCCCCGGGGCATCCAAGGGCAGGCTCGGTGCCAGCACCACCCCGCTCGCCACTGCCCGACCATCGTCCTCCCTCGGGGGGCCTGGGCAGGACAGGGACCCGGCTGTGGGAGGCCTCCAGATCTCAGGCCTGGCACACCGTTTACCAGGCTGCTTCCTCCTCTGACGGGGCCCAGCACACGCCCCAGGAGACTTGGCAGCCGCCCCCAGGGCTCTAGCCTCTGGAACTCGTCCCCTTGGAAGGGGCCTGGCCCAGGTGCCAGGTTCGGCTGGTCGGCCAGCCTCCTTTGGAGAAAGCAGGCAAGCCGAGCCAGGCTTGCAGTGGCCCTGACGTGACACCTGCCACCTCAGGCAGAGGGCCTCCCGCGTGCCCTCCATGGCGGGTTTCTCCCCGGAGCCGTGGCCTGGGCACTAGGAAGGCCGGGCCTCCCCGACAC
Organism: Diceros bicornis minor; assembly: GCF_020826845.1. Classification (NCBI taxonomy): domain Eukaryota; kingdom Metazoa; phylum Chordata; class Mammalia; order Perissodactyla; family Rhinocerotidae; genus Diceros; species Diceros bicornis. Next base: position 153,789 of record NW_026691287.1, read on the forward strand.
CCGGGAGGAGGGGCTAGCCCACTTGCGCCCTGGCCCCCAAACCCTCTGGTGCCATCTGCCTGTCTCGGCACTTCTGACTCCACAGAGCCTTTCCTACATCTGGGCTGCCTGCCGTGGCAAAGTGCAGGCGTGGGGTGAGGCCATGGCTTTGTCTTTCCAGGAAAAAATGAGCCCCTGGCCGAAGCAGCAGGCCCAGGCAGAGCCTTGAGCTTGAAGCCCAGTAGGTCTGTGGCCCTCAGGGCCAGAGCCATGCTTTCAAGGCAGGGAAGCGGCCTGCAAGCTGAGTGGGAGTGGGGGAGGGGAGGGAGACAGCTGAAGCCGAGTCCAGAAGGGCGGCGATGGAAGAGCTGCAGCTGGGTCAGAGCCTGGAGGGAGGGCGGGGCCTTCACTGAGGACCCCCCCCCCGGAGGCCAGCCCTAGGCCCCGGCAGTCGCGCATGCGCCCTTGGCCTGTGCGGTGTGTGGGGGGTTGAACCCAAGCCCGCAGGGCTCCCGGAGCGGCCAGAGAAAGAAGGGCCCATGGAGAGGTAGGCGAGGTGGGCAGGGGGCGCCACCTTACTCTGCTCAGCTCCCTGAGGGAGAGAGAGAGAGACAGAGACAGAGAGAGAGATCCCTGACATCTGAGTCTCTGCCTCCACCGCTGGCTGGTGCCAACTCACGCGCCATCCCACTTCCAGCCATCACCCCCACGCCTGCCCCGGGGACAGCCCCACCACAGAGAGGCCGGTTGGTTCCCGCTCACCTCTGTGCCGTCCCTTCCCGACCTGACCCCAGTGCAGGGGATAAGCTTCAGACAAGTCTTTCCATGTCCCTCTGCATGACAATAGACTTCCTCCCCTCTCCCATTCCACAGGCCCACCCGGGACATCCACCTTTGTCATTAGCTCAGGAGAGGATGCAAGATGAGAATCTCTGCTATTGTGTGGGGAGACTCAGTTTCCCGGGTTTCCCCCATGGACACATGTTCTTCAGCTGGGTCTGATTTTCTCCAGACAAGCTGTCTTGGGAAGGATTTGGCCAGCCCTAACAACCTGAAGGGAAAGGGCGGAGGGGGGTTCTCTCTCTGCCCCCGACAGCCCCGAGCTGGGTCGGTCCCTCAGACCCGGCCAGGGGCAGCCCATCCCCCGGCGCCCTTCCCCGGGGCATCCAAGGGCAGGCTCGGTGCCAGCACCACCCCGCTCGCCACTGCCCGACCATCGTCCTCCCTCGGGGGGCCTGGGCAGGACAGGGACCCGGCTGTGGGAGGCCTCCAGATCTCAGGCCTGGCACACCGTTTACCAGGCTGCTTCCTCCTCTGACGGGGGCCCAGCACACGCCCCAGGAGACTTGGCAGCCGCCCCCAGGGCTCTAGCCTCTGGAACTCGTCCCCTTGGAAGGGGCCTGGCCCAGGTGCCAGGTTCGGCTGGTCGGCCAGCCTCCTTTGGAGAAAGCAGGCAAGCCGAGCCAGGCTTGCAGTGGCCCTGGCGTGACACCTGCCACCTCAGGCAGAGGGCCTCCCGCGTGCCCTCCATGGCGGGTTTCTCCCCGGAGCCGTGGCCTGGGCACTAGGAAGGCCGGGCCTCCCCGACTCCCGGGAGGAGGGGCTAGCCCACTTGCGCCCTGGCCCCCAAACCCTCTGGTGCCATCTGCCTGTCTCGGCACTTCTGACTCCACAGAGCCTTTCCTACATCTGGGCTGCCTGCCGTGGCAAAGTGCAGGCGTGGGGTGAGGCCATGGCTTTGTCTTTCCAGGAAAAAATGAGCCCCTGGCCGAAGCAGCAGGCCCAGGCAGAGCCTTGAGCTTGAAGCCCAGTAGGTCTGTGGCCCTCAGGGCCAGAGCCATGCTTTCAAGGCAGGGAAGCGGCCTGCAAGCTGAGTGGGAGTGGGGGAGGGGAGGGAGACAGCTGAAGCCGAGTCCAGAAGGGCGGCGATGGAAGAGCTGCAGCTGGGTCAGAGCCTGGAGGGAGGGCGGGGCCTTCACTGAGGACCCCCCCCCCGGAGGCCAGCCCTAGGCCCCGGCAGTCGCGCATGCGCCCTTGGCCTGTGCGGTGTGTGGGGGGTTGAACCCAAGCCCGCAGGGCTCCCGGAGCGGCCAGAGAAAGAAGGGCCCATGGAGAGGTAGGCGAGGTGGGCAGGGGGCGCCACCTTACTCTGCTCAGCTCCCTGAGGGAGAGAGAGAGAGACAGAGACAGAGAGAGAGATCCCTGACCTCTGAGTCTCTGCCTCCACCGCTGGCTGGTGCCAACTCACGCGCCATCCCACTTCCAGCCATCACCCCCACGCCTGCCCCGGGGCCAGCCCCACCACAGAGAGGCCGGTTGGTTCCCGCTCACCTCTGTGCCGTCCCTTCCCGACCTGACCCCAGTGCAGGGGATAAGCTTCAGACAAGTCTTTCCATGTCCCTCTGCATGACAATAGACTTCCTCCCCTCTCCCATTCCACAGGCCCACCCGGGACATCCACCTTTGTCATTAGCTCAGGAGAGGATGCAAGATGAGAATCTCTGCTATTGTGTGGGGAGACTCAGTTTCCCGGGTTTCCCCCATGGACACATGTTCTTCAGCTGGGTCTGATTTTCTCCAGACAAGCTGTCTTGGGAAGGATTTGGCCAGCCCTAAGAACCTGAAGGGAAAGGGCGGAGGGGGGTTCTCTCTCTGCCCCCGACAGCCCCGAGCTGGGTCGGTCCCTCAGACCCGGCCAGGGGCAGCCCATCCCCCGGCGCCCTTCCCCGGGGCATCCAAGGGCAGGCTCGGTGCCAGCACCACCCCGCTCGCCACTGCCCGACCATCGTCCTCCCTCGGGGGGCCTGGGCAGGACAGGGACCCGGCTGTGGGAGGCCTCCAGATCTCAGGCCTGGCACACCGTTTACCAGGCTGCTTCCTCCTCTGACGGGGCCCAGCACACGCCCCAGGAGACTTGGCAGCCGCCCCCAGGGCTCTAGCCTCTGGAACTCGTCCCCTTGGAAGGGGCCTGGCCCAGGTGCCAGGTTCGGCTGGTCGGCCAGCCTCCTTTGGAGAAAGCAGGCAAGCCGAGCCAGGCTTGCAGTGGCCCTGACGTGACACCTGCCACCTCAGGCAGAGGGCCTCCCGCGTGCCCTCCATGGCGGGTTTCTCCCCGGAGCCGTGGCCTGGGCACTAGGAAGGCCGGGCCTCCCCGACACCCGGGAGGAGGGGCTAGCCCACTTGCGCCCTGGCCCCCAAACCCTCTGGTGCCATCTGCCTGTCTCGGCACTTCTGACTCCACAGAGCCTTTCCTACATCTGGGCTGCCTGCCGTGGCAAAGTGCAGGCGTGGGGTGAGGCCATGGCTTTGTCTTTCCAGGAAAAAATGAGCCCCTGGCCGAAGCAGCAGGCCCAGGCAGAGCCTTGAGCTTGAAGCCCAGTAGGTCTGTGGCCCTCAGGGCCAGAGCCATGCTTTCAAGGCAGGGAAGCGGCCTGCAAGCTGAGTGGGAGTGGGGGAGGGGAGGGAGACAGCTGAAGCCGAGTCCAGAAGGGCGGCGATGGAAGAGCTGCAGCTGGGTCAGAGCCTGGAGGGAGGGCGGGGCCTTCACTGAGGACCCCCCCCCCGGAGGCCAGCCCTAGGCCCCGGCAGTCGCGCATGCGCCCTTGGCCTGTGCGGTGTGTGGGGGGTTGAACCCAAGCCCGCAGGGCTCCCGGAGCGGCCAGAGAAAGAAGGGCCCATGGAGAGGTAGGCGAGGTGGGCAGGGGGCGCCACCTTACTCTGCTCAGCTCCCTGAGGGAGAGAGAGAGAGACAGAGACAGAGAGAGAGATCCCTGACATCTGAGTCTCTGCCTCCACCGCTGGCTGGTGCCAACTCACGCGCCATCCCACTTCCAGCCATCACCCCCACGCCTGCCCCGGGGACAGCCCCACCACAGAGAGGCCGGTTGGTTCCCGCTCACCTCTGTGCCGTCCCTTCCCGACCTGACCCCAGTGCAGGGGATAAGCTTCAGACAAGTCTTTCCATGTCCCTCTGCATGACAATAGACTTCCTCCCCTCTCCCATTCCACAGGCCCACCCGGGACATCCACCTTTGTCATTAGCTCAGGAGAGGATGCAAGATGAGAATCTCTGCTATTGTGTGGGGAGACTCAGTTTCCCGGGTTTCCCCCATGGACACATGTTCTTCAGCTGGGTCTGATTTTCTCCAGACAAGCTGTCTTGGGAAGGATTTGGCCAGCCCTAACAACCTGAAGGGAAAGGGCGGAGGGGGGTTCTCTCTCTGCCCCCGACAGCCCCGAGCTGGGTCGGTCCCTCAGACCCGGCCAGGGGCAGCCCATCCCCCGGCGCCCTTCCCCGGGGCATCCAAGGGCAGGCTCGGTGCCAGCACCACCCCGCTCGCCACTGCCCGACCATCGTCCTCCCTCGGGGGGCCTGGGCAGGACAGGGACCCGGCTGTGGGAGGCCTCCAGATCTCAGGCCTGGCACACCGTTTACCAGGCTGCTTCCTCCTCTGACGGGGGCCCAGCACACGCCCCAGGAGACTTGGCAGCCGCCCCCAGGGCTCTAGCCTCTGGAACTCGTCCCCTTGGAAGGGGCCTGGCCCAGGTGCCAGGTTCGGCTGGTCGGCCAGCCTCCTTTGGAGAAAGCAGGCAAGCCGAGCCAGGCTTGCAGTGGCCCTGGCGTGACACCTGCCACCTCAGGCAGAGGGCCTCCCGCGTGCCCTCCATGGCGGGTTTCTCCCCGGAGCCGTGGCCTGGGCACTAGGAAGGCCGGGCCTCCCCGACTCCCGGGAGGAGGGGCTAGCCCACTTGCGCCCTGGCCCCCAAACCCTCTGGTGCCATCTGCCTGTCTCGGCACTTCTGACTCCACAGAGCCTTTCCTACATCTGGGCTGCCTGCCGTGGCAAAGTGCAGGCGTGGGGTGAGGCCATGGCTTTGTCTTTCCAGGAAAAAATGAGCCCCTGGCCGAAGCAGCAGGCCCAGGCAGAGCCTTGAGCTTGAAGCCCAGTAGGTCTGTGGCCCTCAGGGCCAGAGCCATGCTTTCAAGGCAGGGAAGCGGCCTGCAAGCTGAGTGGGAGTGGGGGAGGGGAGGGAGACAGCTGAAGCCGAGTCCAGAAGGGCGGCGATGGAAGAGCTGCAGCTGGGTCAGAGCCTGGAGGGAGGGCGGGGCCTTCACTGAGGACCCCCCCCCCCCGGAGGCCAGCCCTAGGCCCCGGCAGTCGCGCATGCGCCCTTGGCCTGTGCGGTGTGTGGGGGGTTGAACCCAAGCCCGCAGGGCTCCCGGAGCGGCCAGAGAAAGAAGGGCCCATGGAGAGGTAGGCGAGGTGGGCAGGGGGCGCCACCTTACTCTGCTCAGCTCCCTGAGGGAGAGAGAGAGAGACAGAGACAGAGAGAGAGATCCCTGACCTCTGAGTCTCTGCCTCCACCGCTGGCTGGTGCCAACTCACGCGCCATCCCACTTCCAGCCATCACCCCCACGCCTGCCCCGGGGCCAGCCCCACCACAGAGAGGCCGGTTGGTTCCCGCTCACCTCTGTGCCGTCCCTTCCCGACCTGACCCCAGTGCAGGGGATAAGCTTCAGACAAGTCTTTCCATGTCCCTCTGCATGACAATAGACTTCCTCCCCTCTCCCATTCCACAGGCCCACCCGGGACATCCACCTTTGTCATTAGCTCAGGAGAGGATGCAAGATGAGAATCTCTGCTATTGTGTGGGGAGACTCAGTTTCCCGGGTTTCCCCCATGGACACATGTTCTTCAGCTGGGTCTGATTTTCTCCAGACAAGCTGTCTTGGGAAGGATTTGGCCAGCCCTAAGAACCTGAAGGGAAAGGGCGGAGGGGGGTTCTCTCTCTGCCCCCGACAGCCCCGAGCTGGGTCGGTCCCTCAGACCCGGCCAGGGGCAGCCCATCGCCCGGCGCCCTTCCCCGGGGCATCCAAGGGCAGGCTCGGTGCCAGCACCACCCCGCTCGCCACTGCCCGACCATCGTCCTCCCTCGGGGGGCCTGGGCAGGACAGGGACCCGGCTGTGGGAGGCCTCCAGATCTCAGGCCTGGCACACCGTTTACCAGGCTGCTTCCTCCTCTGACGGGGCCCAGCACACGCCCCAGGAGACTTGGCAGCCGCCCCCAGGGCTCTAGCCTCTGGAACTCGTCCCCTTGGAAGGGGCCTGGCCCAGGTGCCAGGTTCGGCTGGTCGGCCAGCCTCCTTTGGAGAAAGCAGGCAAGCCGAGCCAGGCTTGCAGTGGCCCTGACGTGACACCTGCCACCTCAGGCAGAGGGCCTCCCGCGTGCCCTCCATGGCGGGTTTCTCCCCGGAGCCGTGGCCTGGGCACTAGGAAGGCCGGGCCTCCCCGACACCCGGGAGGAGGGGCTAGCCCACTTGCGCCCTGGCCCCCAAACCCTCTGGTGCCATCTGCCTGTCTCGGCACTTCTGACTCCACAGAGCCTTTCCTACATCTGGGCTGCCTGCCGTGGCAAAGTGCAGGCGTGGGGTGAGGCCATGGCTTTGTCTTTCCAGGAAAAAATGAGCCCCTGGCCGAAGCAGCAGGCCCAGGCAGAGCCTTGAGCTTGAAGCCCAGTAGGTCTGTGGCCCTCAGGGCCAGAGCCATGCTTTCAAGGCAGGGAAGCGGCCTGCAAGCTGAGTGGGAGTGGGGGAGGGGAGGGAGACAGCTGAAGCCGAGTCCAGAAGGGCGGCGATGGAAGAGCTGCAGCTGGGTCAGAGCCTGGAGGGAGGGCGGGGCCTTCACTGAGGACCCCCCCCCCGGAGGCCAGCCCTAGGCCCCGGCAGTCGCGCATGCGCCCTTGGCCTGTGCGGTGTGTGGGGGGTTGAACCCAAGCCCGCAGGGCTCCCGGAGCGGCCAGAGAAAGAAGGGCCCATGGAGAGGTAGGCGAGGTGGGCAGGGGGCGCCACCTTACTCTGCTCAGCTCCCTGAGGGAGAGAGAGAGAGACAGAGACAGAGAGAGAGATCCCTGACATCTGAGTCTCTGCCTCCACCGCTGGCTGGTGCCAACTCACGCGCCATCCCACTTCCAGCCATCACCCCCACGCCTGCCCCGGGGACAGCCCCACCACAGAGAGGCCGGTTGGTTCCCGCTCACCTCTGTGCCGTCCCTTCCCGACCTGACCCCAGTGCAGGGGATAAGCTTCAGACAAGTCTTTCCATGTCCCTCTGCATGACAATAGACTTCCTCCCCTCTCCCATTCCACAGGCCCACCCGGGACATCCACCTTTGTCATTAGCTCAGGAGAGGATGCAAGATGAGAATCTCTGCTATTGTGTGGGGAGACTCAGTTTCCCGGGTTTCCCCCATGGACACATGTTCTTCAGCTGGGTCTGATTTTCTCCAGACAAGCTGTCTTGGGAAGGATTTGGCCAGCCCTAAGAACCTGAAGGGAAAGGGCGGAGGGGGGTTCTCTCTCTGCCCCCGACAGCCCCGAGCTGGGTCGGTCCCTCAGACCCGGCCAGGGGCAGCCCATCCCCCGGCGCCCTTCCCCGGGGCATCCAAGGGCAGGCTCGGTGCCAGCACCACCCCGCTCGCCACTGCCCGACCATCGTCCTCCCTCGGGGGGCCTGGGCAGGACAGGGACCCGGCTGTGGGAGGCCTCCAGATCTCAGGCCTGGCACACCGTTTACCAGGCTGCTTCCTCCTCTGACGGGGCCCAGCACACGCCCCAGGAGACTTGGCAGCCGCCCCCAGGGCTCTAGCCTCTGGAACTCGTCCCCTTGGAAGGGGCCTGGCCCAGGTGCCAGGTTCGGCTGGTCGGCCAGCCTCCTTTGGAGAAAGCAGGCAAGCCGAGCCAGGCTTGCAGTGGCCCTGACGTGACACCTGCCACCTCAGGCAGAGGGCCTCCCGCGTGCCCTCCATGGCGGGTTTCTCCCCGGAGCCGTGGCCTGGGCACTAGGAAGGCCGGGCCTCCCCGACACCCGGGAGGAGGGGCTAGCCCACTTGCGCCCTGGCCCCCAAACCCTCTGGTGCCATCTGCCTGTCTCGGCACTTCTGACTCCACAGAGCCTTTCCTACATCTGGGCTGCCTGCCGTGGCAAAGTGCAGGCGTGGGGTGAGGCCATGGCTTTGTCTTTCCAGGAAAAAATGAGCCCCTGGCCGAAGCAGCAGGCCCAGGCAGAGCCTTGAGCTTGAAGCCCAGTAGGTCTGTGGCCCTCAGGGCCAGAGCCATGCTTTCAAGGCAGGGAAGCGGCCTGCAAGCTGAGTGGGAGTGGGGGAGGGGAGGGAGACAGCTGAAGCCGAGTCCAGAAGGGCGGCGATGGAAGAGCTGCAGCTGGGTCAGAGCCTGGAGGGAGGGCGGGGCCTTCACTGAGGACCCCCCCCCCCGGAGGCCAGCCCTAGGCCCAGGCGGTCGCGCATGCGCCCTTGGCCTGTGCGGTGTGTGGGGGGTTGAACCCAAGCCCGCAGGGCTCCCGGAGCGGCCAGAGAAAGAAGGGCCCATGGAGAGGTAGGCGGGGTGGGCAGGGGGCGCCACCTTACTCTCCTCAGCACCCTGAGGGAGAGAGACAGAGACAGAGACAGAGAGAGAGATCCCTGACCTCTGAGTCTCTGCCTCCACCGCTGGCTGGTGCCAACTCACGCGCCATCCCACTTCCAGCCATCACCCCCACGCCTGCCCCGGGGCCAGCCCCACCACAGAGAGGCCGTTTGGTTCCCGCTCACCTCTGTGCCGTCCCTTCCCGACCTGACCCCAGTGCAGGGGATAAGCTTCAGACAAGTCTTTCCATGTCCCTCTGCATGACAATAGACTTCCTCCCCTCTCCCATTCCACAGGCCCACCCGGGACATCCACCTTTGTCATTAGCTCAGGAGAGGATGCAAGATGAGAATCTCTGCTATTGTGTGGGGAGACTCAGTTTCCCGGGTTTCCCCCATGGACACATGTTCTTCAGCTGGGTCTGATTTTCTCCAGACAAGCTGTCTTGGGAAGGATTTGGCCAGCCCTAAGAACCTGAAGGGAAAGGGCGGAGGGGGGTTCTCTCTCTGCCCCCGACAGCCCCGAGCTGGGTCGGTCCCTCAGACCCGGCCAGGGGCAGCCCATCCCCCGGCGCCCTTCCCCGGGGCATCCAAGGGCAGGCTCGGTGCCAGCACCACCCCGCTCGCCACTGCCCGACCATCGTCCTCCCTCGGGGGGCCTGGGCAGGACAGGGACCCGGCTGTGGGAGGCCTCCAGATCTCAGGCCTGGCACACCGTTTACCAGGCTGCTTCCTCCTCTGACGGGGCCCAGCACACGCCCCAGGAGACTTGGCAGCCGCCCCCAGGGCTCTAGCCTCTGGAACTCGTCCCCTTGGAAGGGGCCTGGCCCAGGTGCCAGGTTCGGCTGGTCGGCCAGCCTCCTTTGGAGAAAGCAGGCAAGCCGAGCCAGGCTTGCAGTGGCCCTGACGTGACACCTGCCACCTCAGGCAGAGGGCCTCCCGCGTGCCCTCCATGGCGGGTTTCTCCCCGGAGCCGTGGCCTGGGCACTAGGAAGGCCGGGCCTCCCCGACACCCGGGAGGAGGGGCTAGCCCACTTGCGCCCTGGCCCCGAAACCCTCTGGTGCCATCTGCCTGTCTCGGCACTTCTGACTCCACAGAGCCTTTCCTACATCTGGGCTGCCTGCCGTGGCAAAGTGCAGGCGTGGGGTGAGGCCATGGCTTTGTCTTTCCAGGAAAAAATGAGCCCCTGGCCGAAGCAGCAGGCCCAGGCAGAGCCTTGAGCTTGAAGCCCAGTAGGTCTGTGGCCCTCAGGGCCAGAGCCATGCTTTCAAGGCAGGGAAGCGGCCTGCAAGCTGAGTGGGAGTGGGGGAGGGGAGGGAGACAGCTGAAGCCGAGTCCAGAAGGGCGGCGATGGAAGAGCTGCAGCTGGGTCAGAGCCTGGAGGGAGGGCGGGGCCTTCACTGAGGACCCCCCCCCCCGGAGGCCAGCCCTAGGCCCAGGCGGTCGCGCATGCGCCCTTGGCCTGTGCGGTGTGTGGGGGCTTGAACCCAAGCCCGCAGGGCTCCCGGAGCGGCCAGAGAAAGAAGGGCCCATGGAGAGGTAGGCGGGGTGGGCAGGGGGCGCCACCTTACTCTCCTCAGCACCCTGAGGGAGAGAGACAGAGACAGAGACAGAGAGAGAGATCCCTGACCTTTGAGTCTCTGCCTCCACCGCTGGCTGGTGCCAACTCACGCGCCATCCCACTTCCAGCCATCACCCCCACGCCTGCCCCGGGGCTAGCCCCACCACAGAGAGGCCGTTTGGTTCCCGCTCACCTCTGTTTCGTCCCTTCCCGACCTGACCCCAGTGCAGGGGATAAGCTTCAGACAAGTCTTTCCATGTCCCTCTGCATGACAATAGACTTCCTCCCCTCTCCCATTCCACAGGCCCACCCGGGACATCCACCTTTGTCATTAGCTCAGGAGAGGATGCAAGATGAGAATCTCTGCTATTGTGTGGGGAGACTCAGTTTCCCGGGTTTCCCCCATGGACACATGTTCTTCAGCTGGGTCTGATTTTCTCCAGACAAGCTGTCTTGGGAAGGATTTGGCCAGCCCTAAGAACCTGAAGGGAAAGGGCGGAGGGGGGTTCTCTCTCTGCCCCCGACAGCCCCGAGCTGGGTCGGTCCCTCAGACCCGGCCAGGGGCAGCCCATCCCCCGGCGCCCTTCCCCGGGGCATCCAAGGGCAGGCTCGGTGCCAGCACCACCCCGCTCGCCACTGCCCGACCATCGTCCTCCCTCGGGGGGCCTGGGCAGGACAGGGACCCGGCTGTGGGAGGCCTCCAGATCTCAGGCCTGGCACACCGTTTACCAGGCTGCTTCCTCCTCTGACGGGGCCCAGCACACGCCCCAGGAGACTTGGCAGCCGCCCCCAGGGCTCTAGCCTCTGGAACTCGTCCCCTTGGAAGGGGCCTGGCCCAGGTGCCAGGTTCGGCTGGTCGGCCAGCCTCCTTTGGAGAAAGCAGGCAAGCCGAGCCAGGCTTGCAGTGGCCCTGACGTGACACCTGCCACCTCAGGCAGAGGGCCTCCCGCGTGCCCTCCATGGCGGGTTTCTCCCCGGAGCCGTGGCCTGGGCACTAGGAAGGCCGGGCCTCCCCGACACCCGGGAGGAGGGGCTAGCCCACTTGCGCCCTGGCCCCGAAACCCTCTGGTGCCATCTGCCTGTCTCGGCACTTCTGACTCCACAGAGCCTTTCCTACATCTGGGCTGCCTGCCGTGGCAAAGTGCAGGCGTGGGGTGAGGCCATGGCTTTGTCTTTCCAGGAAAAAATGAGCCCCTGGCCGAAGCAGCAGGCCCAGGCAGAGCCTTGAGCTTGAAGCCCAGTAGGTCTGTGGCCCTCAGGGCCAGAGCCATGCTTTCAAGGCAGGGAAGCGGCCTGCAAGCTGAGTGGGAGTGGGGGAGGGGAGGGAGACAGCTGAAGCCGAGTCCAGAAGGGCGGCGATGGAAGAGCTGCAGCTGGGTCAGAGCCTGGAGGGAGGGCGGGGCCTTCACTGAGGACCCCCCCCCCGGAGGCCAGCCCTAGGCCCCGGCAGTCGCGCATGCGCCCTTGGCCTGTGCGGTGTGTGGGGGGTTGAACCCAAGCCCGCAGGGCTCCCGGAGCGGCCAGAGAAAGAAGGGCCCATGGAGAGGTAGGCGAGGTGGGCAGGGGGCGCCACCTTACTCTGCTCAGCTCCCTGAGGGAGAGAGAGAGAGACAGAGACAGAGAGAGAGATCCCTGACCTCTGAGTCTCTGCCTCCACCGCTGGCTGGTGCCAACTCACGCGCCATCCCACTTCCAGCCATCACCCCCACGCCTGCCCCGGGGCCAGCCCCACCACAGAGAGGCCGGTTGGTTCCCGCTCACCTCTGTGCCGTCCCTTCCCGACCTGACCCCAGTGCAGGGGATAAGCTTCAGACAAGTCTTTCCATGTCCCTCTGCATGACAATAGACTTCCTCCCCTCTCCCATTCCACAGGCCCACCCGGGACATCCACCTTTGTCATTAGCTCAGGAGAGGATGCAAGATGAGAATCTCTGCTATTGTGTGGGGAGACTCAGTTTCCCGGGTTTCCCCCATGGACACATGTTCTTCAGCTGGGTCTGATTTTCTCCAGACAAGCTGTCTTGGGAAGGATTTGGCCAGCCCTAAGAACCTGAAGGGAAAGGGCGGAGGGGGGTTCTCTCTCTGCCCCCGACAGCCCCGAGCTGGGTCGGTCCCTCAGACCCGGCCAGGGGCAGCCCATCCCCCGGCGCCCTTCCCCGGGGCATCCAAGGGCAGGCTCGGTGCCAGCACCACCCCGCTCGCCACTGCCCGACCATCGTCCTCCCTCGGGGGGCCTGGGCAGGACAGGGACCCGGCTGTGGGAGGCCTCCAGATCTCAGGCCTGGCACACCGTTTACCAGGCTGCTTCCTCCTCTGACGGGGCCCAGCACACGCCCCAGGAGACTTGGCAGCCGCCCCCAGGGCTCTAGCCTCTGGAACTCGTCCCCTTGGAAGGGGCCTGGCCCAGGTGCCAGGTTCGGCTGGTCGGCCAGCCTCCTTTGGAGAAAGCAGGCAAGCCGAGCCAGGCTTGCAGTGGCCCTGACGTGACACCTGCCACCTCAGGCAGAGGGCCTCCCGCGTGCCCTCCATGGCGGGTTTCTCCCCGGAGCCGTGGCCTGGGCACTAGGAAGGCCGGGCCTCCCCGACACCCGGGAGGAGGGGCTAGCCCACTTGCGCCCTGGCCCCGAAACCCTCTGGTGCCATCTGCCTGTCTCGGCACTTCTGACTCCACAGAGCCTTTCCTACATCTGGGCTGCCTGCCGTGGCAAAGTGCAGGCGTGGGGTGAGGCCATGGCTTTGTCTTTCCAGGAAAAAATGAGCCCCTGGCCGAAGCAGCAGGCCCAGGCAGAGCCTTGAGCTTGAAGCCCAGTAGGTCTGTGGCCCTCAGGGCCAGAGCCATGCTTTCAAGGCAGGGAAGCGGCCTGCAAGCTGAGTGGGAGTGGGGGAGGGGAGGGAGACAGCTGAAGCCGAGTCCAGAAGGGCGGCGATGGAAGAGCTGCAGCTGGGTCAGAGCCTGGAGGGAGGGCGGGGCCTTCACTGAGGACCCCCCCCCCCGGAGGCCAGCCCTAGGCCCAGGCGGTCGCGCATGCGCCCTTGGCCTGTGCGGTGTGTGGGGGCTTGAACCCAAGCCCGCAGGGCTCCCGGAGCGGCCAGAGAAAGAAGGGCCCATGGAGAGGTAGGCGGGGTGGGCAGGGGGCGCCACCTTACTCTCCTCAGCACCCTGAGGGAGAGAGACAGAGACAGAGACAGAGAGAGAGATCCCTGACCTTTGAGTCTCTGCCTCCACCGCTGGCTGGTGCCAACTCACGCGCCATCCCACTTCCAGCCATCACCCCCACGCCTGCCCCGGGGCTAGCCCCACCACAGAGAGGCCGTTTGGTTCCCGCTCACCTCTGTTTCGTCCCTTCCCGACCTGACCCCAGTGCAGGGGATAAGCTTCAGACAAGTCTTTCCATGTCCCTCTGCATGACAATAGACTTCCTCCCCTCTCCCATTCCACAGGCCCACCCGGGACATCCACCTTTGTCATTAGCTCAGGAGAGGATGCAAGATGAGAATCTCTGCTATTGTGTGGGGAGACTCAGTTTCCCGGGTTTCCCCCATGGACACATGTTCTTCAGCTGGGTCTGATTTTCTCCAGACAAGCTGTCTTGGGAAGGATTTGGCCAGCCCTAAGAACCTGAAGGGAAAGGGCGGAGGGGGGTTCTCTCTCTGCCCCCGACAGCCCCGAGCTGGGTCGGTCCCTCAGACCCGGCCAGGGGCAGCCCATCCCCCGGCGCCCTTCCCCGGGGCATCCAAGGGCAGGCTCGGTGCCAGCACCACCCCGCTCGCCACTGCCCGACCATCGTCCTCCCTCGGGGGGCCTGGGCAGGACAGGGACCCGGCTGTGGGAGGCCTCCAGATCTCAGGCCTGGCACACCGTTTACCAGGCTGCTTCCTCCTCTGACGGGGCCCAGCACACGCCCCAGGAGACTTGGCAGCCGCCCCCAGGGCTCTAGCCTCTGGAACTCGTCCCCTTGGAAGGGGCCTGACCCAGGTGCCAGGTTCGGCTGGTCGGCCAGCCTCCTTTGGAGAAAGCAGGCAAGCCGAGCCAGGCTTGCAGTGGCCCTGACGTGACACCTGCCACCTCAGGCAGAGGGCCTCCCGCGTGCCCTCCATGGCGGGTTTCTCCCCGGAGCCGTGGCCTGGGCACTAGGAAGGCCGGGCCTCCCCGACACCCGGGAGGAGGGGCTAGCCCACTTGCGCCCTGGCCCCGAAACCCTCTGGTGCCATCTGCCTGTCTCGGCACTTCTGACTCCACAGAGCCTTTCCTACATCTGGGCTGCCTGCCGTGGCAAAGTGCAGGCGTGGGGTGAGGCCATGGCTTTGTCTTTCCAGGAAAAAATGAGCCCCTGGCCGAAGCAGCAGGCCCAGGCAGAGCCTTGAGCTTGAAGCCCAGTAGGTCTGTGGCCCTCAGGGCCAGAGCCATGCTTTCAAGGCAGGGAAGCGGCCTGCAAGCTGAGTGGGAGTGGGGGAGGGGAGGGAGACAGCTGAAGCCGAGTCCAGAAGGGCGGCGATGGAAGAGCTGCAGCTGGGTCAGAGCCTGGAGGGAGGGCGGGGCCTTCACTGAGGACCCCCCCCCCCGGAGGCCAGCCCTAGGCCCCGGCAGTCGCGCATGCGCCCTTGGCCTGTGCGGTGTGTGGGGGGTTGAACCCAAGCCCGCAGGGCTCCCGGAGCGGCCAGAGAAAGAAGGGCCCATGGAGAGGTAGGCGAGGTGGGCAGGGGGCGCCACCTTACTCTGCTCAGCTCCCTGAGGGAGAGAGAGAGAGACAGAGACAGAGAGAGAGATCCCTGACCTCTGAGTCTCTGCCTCCACCGCTGGCTGGTGCCAACTCACGCGCCATCCCACTTCCAGCCATCACCCCCACGCCTGCCCCGGGGCCAGCCCCACCACAGAGAGGCCGGTTGGTTCCCGCTCACCTCTGTGCCGTCCCTTCCCGACCTGACCCCAGTGCAGGGGATAAGCTTCAGACAAGTCTTTCCATGTCCCTCTGCATGACAATAGACTTCCTCCCCTCTCCCATTCCACAGGCCCACCCGGGACATCCACCTTTGTCATTAGCTCAGGAGAGGATGCAAGATGAGAATCTCTGCTATTGTGTGGGGAGACTCAGTTTCCCGGGTTTCCCCCATGGACACATGTTCTTCAGCTGGGTCTGATTTTCTCCAGACAAGCTGTCTTGGGAAGGATTTGGCCAGCCCTAAGAACCTGAAGGGAAAGGGCGGAGGGGGGTTCTCTCTCTGCCCCCGACAGCCCCGAGCTGGGTCGGTCCCTCAGACCCGGCCAGGGGCAGCCCATCCCCCGGCGCCCTTCCCCGGGGCATCCAAGGGCAGGCTCGGCGCCAGCCCCACCCCGCTCGCCACTGCCCGACCATCGTCCTCCCTCGGGGGGCCTGGGCAGGACAGGGACCCGGCTGTGGGAGGCCTCCAGATCTCAGGCCTGGCACACCGTTTACCAGGCTGCTTCCTCCTCTGACGGGGGCCCAGCACACGCCCCAGGAGACTTGGCAGCCGCCCCCAGGGCTCTAGCCTCTGGAACTCGTCCCCTTGGAAGGGGCCTGGCCCAGGTGCCAGGTTCGGCTGGTCGGCCAGCCTCCTTTGGAGAAAGCAGGCAAGCCGAGCCAGGCTTGCAGTGGCCCTGGCGTGACACCTGCCACCTCAGGCAGAGGGCCTCCCGCGTGCCCTCCATGGCGGGTTTCTCCCCGGAGCCGTGGCCTGGGCACTAGGAAGGCCGGGCCTCCCCGACTCCCGGGAGGAGGGGCTAGCCCACTTGCGCCCTGGCCCCCAAACCCTCTGGTGCCATCTGCCTGTCTCGGCACTTCTGACTCCACAGAGCCTTTCCTACATCTGGGCTGCCTGCCGTGGCAAAGTGCAGGCGTGGGGTGAGGCCATGGCTTTGTCTTTCCAGGAAAAAATGAGCCCCTGGCCGA
Organism: Diceros bicornis minor; assembly: GCF_020826845.1. Taxonomy (NCBI): domain Eukaryota; kingdom Metazoa; phylum Chordata; class Mammalia; order Perissodactyla; family Rhinocerotidae; genus Diceros; species Diceros bicornis. The sequence continues at coordinate 169,660 of NW_026691287.1, forward strand.
AGCAGCAGGCCCAGGCAGAGCCTTGAGCTTGAAGCCCAGTAGGTCTGTGGCCCTCAGGGCCAGAGCCATGCTTTCAAGGCAGGGAAGCGGCCTGCAAGCTGAGTGGGAGTGGGGGAGGGGAGGGAGACAGCTGAAGCCGAGTCCAGAAGGGCGGCGATGGAAGAGCTGCAGCTGGGTCAGAGCCTGGAGGGAGGGCGGGGCCTTCACTGAGGACCCCCCCCCCCGGAGGCCAGCCCTAGGCCCCGGCAGTCGCGCATGCGCCCTTGGCCTGTGCGGTGTGTGGGGGGTTGAACCCAAGCCCGCAGGGCTCCCGGAGCGGCCAGAGAAAGAAGGGCCCATGGAGAGGTAGGCGAGGTGGGCAGGGGGCGCCACCTTACTCTGCTCAGCTCCCTGAGGGAGAGAGAGAGAGACAGAGACAGAGAGAGAGATCCCTGACCTCTGAGTCTCTGCCTCCACCGCTGGCTGGTGCCAACTCACGCGCCATCCCACTTCCAGACATCACCCCCACGCCTGCCCCGGGGCCAGCCCCACCACAGAGAGGCCGGTTGGTTCCCGCTCACCTCTGTGCCGTCCCTTCCCGACCTGACCCCAGTGCAGGGGATAAGCTTCAGACAAGTCTTTCCATGTCCCTCTGCATGACAATAGACTTCCTCCCCTCTCCCATTCCACAGGCCCACCCGGGACATCCACCTTTGTCATTAGCTCAGGAGAGGATGCAAGATGAGAATCTCTGCTATTGTGTGGGGAGACTCAGTTTCCCGGGTTTCCCCCATGGACACATGTTCTTCAGCTGGGTCTGATTTTCTCCAGACAAGCTGTCTTGGGAAGGATTTGGCCAGCCCTAAGAACCTGAAGGGAAAGGGCGGAGGGGGGTTCTCTCTCTGCCCCCGACAGCCCCGAGCTGGGTCGGTCCCTCAGACCCGGCCAGGGGCAGCCCATCCCCCGGCGCCCTTCCCCGGGGCATCCAAGGGCAGGCTCGGCGCCAGCACCACCCCGCTCGCCACTGCCCGACCATCGTCCTCCCTCGGGGGGCCTGGGCAGGACAGGGACCCGGCTGTGGGAGGCCTCCAGATCTCAGGCCTGGCACACCGTTTACCAGGCTGCTTCCTCCTCTGACGGGGGCCCAGCACACGCCCCAGGAGACTTGGCAGCCGCCCCCAGGGCTCTAGCCTCTGGAACTCGTCCCCTTGGAAGGGGCCTGGCCCAGGTGCCAGGTTCGGCTGGTCGGCCAGCCTCCTTTGGAGAAAGCAGGCAAGCCGAGCCAGGCTTGCAGTGGCCCTGGCGTGACACCTGCCACCTCAGGCAGAGGGCCTCCCGCGTGCCCTCCATGGCGGGTTTCTCCCCGGAGCCGTGGCCTGGGCACTAGGAAGGCCGGGCCTCCCCGACTCCCGGGAGGAGGGGCTAGCCCACTTGCGCCCTGGCCCCCAAACCCTCTGGTGCCATCTGCCTGTCTCGGCACTTCTGACTCCACAGAGCCTTTCCTACATCTGGGCTGCCTGCCGTGGCAAAGTGCAGGCGTGGGGTGAGGCCATGGCTTTGTCTTTCCAGGAAAAAATGAGCCCCTGGCCGAAGCAGCAGGCCCAGGCAGAGCCTTGAGCTTGAAGCCCAGTAGGTCTGTGGCCCTCAGGGCCAGAGCCATGCTTTCAAGGCAGGGAAGCGGCCTGCAAGCTGAGTGGGAGTGGGGGAGGGGAGGGAGACAGCTGAAGCCGAGTCCAGAAGGGCGGCGATGGAAGAGCTGCAGCTGGGTCAGAGCCTGGAGGGAGGGCGGGGCCTTCACTGAGGACCCCCCCCCCCCGGAGGCCAGCCCTAGGCCCCGGCAGTCGCGCATGCGCCCTTGGCCTGTGCGGTGTGTGGGGGGTTGAACCCAAGCCCGCAGGGCTCCCGGAGCGGCCAGAGAAAGAAGGGCCCATGGAGAGGTAGGCGAGGTGGGCAGGGGGCGCCACCTTACTCTGCTCAGCTCCCTGAGGGAGAGAGAGAGAGACAGAGACAGAGAGAGAGATCCCTGACCTCTGAGTCTCTGCCTCCACCGCTGGCTGGTGCCAACTCACGCGCCATCCCACTTCCAGACATCACCCCCACGCCTGCCCCGGGGCCAGCCCCACCACAGAGAGGCCGGTTGGTTCCCGCTCACCTCTGTGCCGTCCCTTCCCGACCTGACCCCAGTGCAGGGGATAAGCTTCAGACAAGTCTTTCCATGTCCCTCTGCATGACAATAGACTTCCTCCCCTCTCCCATTCCACAGGCCCACCCGGGACATCCACCTTTGTCATTAGCTCAGGAGAGGATGCAAGATGAGAATCTCTGCTATTGTGTGGGGAGACTCAGTTTCCCGGGTTTCCCCCATGGACACATGTTCTTCAGCTGGGTCTGATTTTCTCCAGACAAGCTGTCTTGGGAAGGATTTGGCCAGCCCTAAGAACCTGAAGGGAAAGGGCGGAGGGGGGTTCTCTCTCTGCCCCCGACAGCCCCGAGCTGGGTCGGTCCCTCAGACCCGGCCAGGGGCAGCCCATCCCCCGGCGCCCTTCCCCGGGGCATCCAAGGGCAGGCTCGGTGCCAGCACCACCCCGCTCGCCACTGCCCGACCATCGTCCTCCCTCGGGGGGCCTGGGCAGGACAGGGACCCGGCTGTGGGAGGCCTCCAGATCTCAGGCCTGGCACACCGTTTACCAGGCTGCTTCCTCCTCTGACGGGGGCCCAGCACACGCCCCAGGAGACTTGGCAGCCGCCCCCAGGGCTCTAGCCTCTGGAACTCGTCCCCTTGGAAGGGGCCTGGCCCAGGTGCCAGGTTCGGCTGGTCGGCCAGCCTCCTTTGGAGAAAGCAGGCAAGCCGAGCCAGGCTTGCAGTGGCCCTGGCGTGACACCTGCCACCTCAGGCAGAGGGCCTCCCGCGTGCCCTCCATGGCGGGTTTCTCCCCGGAGCCGTGGCCTGGGCACTAGGAAGGCCGGGCCTCCCCGACTCCCGGGAGGAGGGGCTAGCCCACTTGCGCCCTGGCCCCCAAACCCTCTGGTGCCATCTGCCTGTCTCGGCACTTCTGACTCCACAGAGCCTTTCCTACATCTGGGCTGCCTGCCGTGGCAAAGTGCAGGCGTGGGGTGAGGCCATGGCTTTGTCTTTCCAGGAAAAAATGAGCCGCCCTGGCCGAAGCAGCAGGCCCAGGCAGAGCCTTGAGCTTGAAGCCCAGTAGGTCTGTGGCCCTCAGGGCCAGAGCCATGCTTTCAAGGCAGGGAAGCGGCCTGCAAGCTGAGTGGGAGTGGGGGAGGGGAGGGAGACAGCTGAAGCCGAGTCCAGAAGGGCGGCGATGGAAGAGCTGCAGCTGGGTCAGAGCCTGGAGGGAGGGCGGGGCCTTCACTGAGGACCCCCCCCCCCGGAGGCCAGCCCTAGGCCCCGGCAGTCGCGCATGCGCCCTTGGCCTGTGCGGTGTGTGGGGGGTTGAACCCAAGCCCGCAGGGCTCCCGGAGCGGCCAGAGAAAGAAGGGCCCATGGAGAGGTAGGCGAGGTGGGCAGGGGGCGCCACCTTACTCTGCTCAGCTCCCTGAGGGAGAGAGAGAGAGACAGAGACAGAGAGAGAGATCCCTGACCTCTGAGTCTCTGCCTCCACCGCTGGCTGGTGCCAACTCACGCGCCATCCCACTTCCAGACATCACCCCCACGCCTGCCCCGGGGCCAGCCCCACCACAGAGAGGCCGGTTGGTTCCCGCTCACCTCTGTGCCGTCCCTTCCCGACCTGACCCCAGTGCAGGGGATAAGCTTCAGACAAGTCTTTCCATGTCCCTCTGCATGACAATAGACTTCCTCCCCTCTCCCATTCCACAGGCCCACCCGGGACATCCACCTTTGTCATTAGCTCAGGAGAGGATGCAAGATGAGAATCTCTGCTATTGTGTGGGGAGACTCAGTTTCCCGGGTTTCCCCCATGGACACATGTTCTTCAGCTGGGTCTGATTTTCTCCAGACAAGCTGTCTTGGGAAGGATTTGGCCAGCCCTAAGAACCTGAAGGGAAAGGGCGGAGGGGGGTTCTCTCTCTGCCCCCGACAGCCCCGAGCTGGGTCGGTCCCTCAGACCCGGCCAGGGGCAGCCCATCCCCCGGCGCCCTTCCCCGGGGCATCCAAGGGCAGGCTCGGCGCCAGCACCACCCCGCTCGCCACTGCCCGACCATCGTCCTCCCTCGGGGGGCCTGGGCAGGACAGGGACCCGGCTGTGGGAGGCCTCCAGATCTCAGGCCTGGCACACCGTTTACCAGGCTGCTTCCTCCTCTGACGGGGGCCCAGCACACGCCCCAGGAGACTTGGCAGCCGCCCCCAGGGCTCTAGCCTCTGGAACTCGTCCCCTTGGAAGGGGCCTGGCCCAGGTGCCAGGTTCGGCTGGTCGGCCAGCCTCCTTTGGAGAAAGCAGGCAAGCCGAGCCAGGCTTGCAGTGGCCCTGGCGTGACACCTGCCACCTCAGGCAGAGGGCCTCCCGCGTGCCCTCCATGGCGGGTTTCTCCCCGGAGCCGTGGCCTGGGCACTAGGAAGGCCGGGCCTCCCCGACTCCCGGGAGGAGGGGCTAGCCCACTTGCGCCCTGGCCCCCAAACCCTCTGGTGCCATCTGCCTGTCTCGGCACTTCTGACTCCACAGAGCCTTTCCTACATCTGGGCTGCCTGCCGTGGCAAAGTGCAGGCGTGGGGTGAGGCCATGGCTTTGTCTTTCCAGGAAAAAATGAGCCCCTGGCCGAAGCAGCAGGCCCAGGCAGAGCCTTGAGCTTGAAGCCCAGTAGGTCTGTGGCCCTCAGGGCCAGAGCCATGCTTTCAAGGCAGGGAAGCGGCCTGCAAGCTGAGTGGGAGTGGGGGAGGGGAGGGAGACAGCTGAAGCCGAGTCCAGAAGGGCGGCGATGGAAGAGCTGCAGCTGGGTCAGAGCCTGGAGGGAGGGCGGGGCCTTCACTGAGGACCCCCCCCCCCGGAGGCCAGCCCTAGGCCCCGGCAGTCGCGCATGCGCCCTTGGCCTGTGCGGTGTGTGGGGGGTTGAACCCAAGCCCGCAGGGCTCCCGGAGCGGCCAGAGAAAGAAGGGCCCATGGAGAGGTAGGCGAGGTGGGCAGGGGGCGCCACCTTACTCTGCTCAGCTCCCTGAGGGAGAGAGAGAGAGACAGAGACAGAGAGAGAGATCCCTGACCTCTGAGTCTCTGCCTCCACCGCTGGCTGGTGCCAACTCACGCGCCATCCCACTTCCAGACATCACCCCCACGCCTGCCCCGGGGCCAGCCCCACCACAGAGAGGCCGGTTGGTTCCCGCTCACCTCTGTGCCGTCCCTTCCCGACCTGACCCCAGTGCAGGGGATAAGCTTCAGACAAGTCTTTCCATGTCCCTCTGCATGACAATAGACTTCCTCCCCTCTCCCATTCCACAGGCCCACCCGGGACATCCACCTTTGTCATTAGCTCAGGAGAGGATGCAAGATGAGAATCTCTGCTATTGTGTGGGGAGACTCAGTTTCCCGGGTTTCCCCCATGGACACATGTTCTTCAGCTGGGTCTGATTTTCTCCAGACAAGCTGTCTTGGGAAGGATTTGGCCAGCCCTAAGAACCTGAAGGGAAAGGGCGGAGGGGGGTTCTCTCTCTGCCCCCGACAGCCCCGAGCTGGGTCGGTCCCTCAGACCCGGCCAGGGGCAGCCCATCCCCCGGCGCCCTTCCCCGGGGCATCCAAGGGCAGGCTCGGTGCCAGCACCACCCCGCTCGCCACTGCCCGACCATCGTCCTCCCTCGGGGGGCCTGGGCAGGACAGGGACCCGGCTGTGGGAGGCCTCCAGATCTCAGGCCTGGCACACCGTTTACCAGGCTGCTTCCTCCTCTGACGGGGGCCCAGCACACGCCCCAGGAGACTTGGCAGCCGCCCCCAGGGCTCTAGCCTCTGGAACTCGTCCCCTTGGAAGGGGCCTGGCCCAGGTGCCAGGTTCGGCTGGTCGGCCAGCCTCCTTTGGAGAAAGCAGGCAAGCCGAGCCAGGCTTGCAGTGGCCCTGGCGTGACACCTGCCACCTCAGGCAGAGGGCCTCCCGCGTGCCCTCCATGGCGGGTTTCTCCCCGGAGCCGTGGCCTGGGCACTAGGAAGGCCGGGCCTCCCCGACTCCCGGGAGGAGGGGCTAGCCCACTTGCGCCCTGGCCCCCAAACCCTCTGGTGCCATCTGCCTGTCTCGGCACTTCTGACTCCACAGAGCCTTTCCTACATCTGGGCTGCCTGCCGTGGCAAAGTGCAGGCGTGGGGTGAGGCCATGGCTTTGTCTTTCCAGGAAAAAATGAGCCCCTGGCCGAAGCAGCAGGCCCAGGCAGAGCCTTGAGCTTGAAGCCCAGTAGGTCTGTGGCCCTCAGGGCCAGAGCCATGCTTTCAAGGCAGGGAAGCGGCCTGCAAGCTGAGTGGGAGTGGGGGAGGGGAGGGAGACAGCTGAAGCCGAGTCCAGAAGGGCGGCGATGGAAGAGCTGCAGCTGGGTCAGAGCCTGGAGGGAGGGCGGGGCCTTCACTGAGGACCCCCCCCCCCGGAGGCCAGCCCTAGGCCCCGGCGGTCGCGCATGCGCCCTTGGCCTGTGCGGTGTGTGGGGGGTTGAACCCAAGCCCGCAGGGCTCCCGGAGCGGCCAGAGAAAGAAGGGCCCATGGAGAGGTAGGCGAGGTGGGCAGGGGGCGCCACCTTACTCTGTTCAGCTCCCTGAGGGAGAGAGAGAGAGACAGAGACAGAGAGAGAGATCCCTGACCTCTGAGTCTCTGCCTCCACCGCTGGCTGGTGCCAACTCACGCGCCATCCCACTTCCAGACATCACCCCCACGCCTGCCCCGGGGCCAGCCCCACCACAGAGAGGCCCGTTGGTTCCCGCTCACCTCTGTGCCGTCCCTTCCCGACCTGACCCCAGTGCAGGGGATAAGCTTCAGACAAGTCTTTCCATGTCCCTCTGCATGACAATAGACTTCCTCCCCTCTCCCATTCCACAGGCCCACCCGGGACATCCACCTTTGTCATTAGCTCAGGAGAGGATGCAAGATGAGAATCTCTGCTATTGTGTGGGGAGACTCAGTTTCCCGGGTTTCCCCCATGGACACATGTTCTTCAGCTGGGTCTGATTTTCTCCAGACAAGCTGTCTTGGGAAGGATTTGGCCAGCCCTAAGAACCTGAAGGGAAAGGGCGGAGGGGGGTTCTCTCTCTGCCCCCGACAGCCCCGAGCTGGGTCGGTCCCTCAGACCCGGCCAGGGGCAGCCCATCCCCCGGCGCCCTTCCCCGGGGCATCCAAGGGCAGGCTCGGTGCCAGCACCACCCCGCTCGCCACTGCCCGACCATCGTCCTCCCTCGGGGGGCCTGGGCAGGACAGGGACCCGGCTGTGGGAGGCCTCCAGATCTCAGGCCTGGCACACCGTTTACCAGGCTGCTTCCTCCTCTGACGGGGCCCAGCACACGCCCCAGGAGACTTGGCAGCCGCCCCCAGGGCTCTAGCCTCTGGAACTCGTCCCCTTGGAAGGGTCCTGGCCCAGGTGCCAGGTTCGGCTGGTCGGCCAGCCTCCTTTGGAGAAAGCAGGCAAGCCGAGCCAGGCTTGCAGTGGCCCTGACGTGACACCTGCCACCTCAGGCAGAGGGCCTCCCGCGTGCCCTCCATGGCGGGTTTCTCCCCGGAGCCGTGGCCTGGGCACTAGGAAGGCCGGGCCTCCCCGACTCCCGGGAGGAGGGGCTAGCCCACTTGCGCCCTGGCCCCCAAACCCTCTGGTGCCATCTGCCTGTCTCGGCACTTCTGACTCCACAGAGCCTTTCCTACATCTGGGCTGCCTGCCGTGGCAAAGTGCAGGCGTGGGGTGAGGCCATGGCTTTGTCTTTCCAGGAAAAAATGAGCCCCTGGCCGAAGCAGCAGGCCCAGGCAGAGCCTTGAGCTTGAAGCCCAGTAGGTCTGTGGCCCTCAGGGCCAGAGCCATGCTTTCAAGGCAGGGAAGCGGCCTGCAAGCTGAGTGGGAGTGGGGGAGGGGAGGGAGACAGCTGAAGCCGAGTCCAGAAGGGCGGCGATGGAAGAGCTGCAGCTGGGTCAGAGCCTGGAGGGAGGGCGGGGCCTTCACTGAGGACCCCCCCCCCCCGGAGGCCAGCCCTAGGCCCCGGCAGTCGCGCATGCGCCCTTGGCCTGTGCGGTGTGTGGGGGGTTGAACCCAAGCCCGCAGGGCTCCCGGAGCGGCCAGAGAAAGAAGGGCCCATGGAGAGGTAGGCGAGGTGGGCAGGGGGCGCCACCTTACTCTGCTCAGCTCCCTGAGGGAGAGAGAGAGAGACAGAGACAGAGAGAGAGATCCCTGACCTCTGAGTCTCTGCCTCCACCGCTGGCTGGTGCCAACTCACGCGCCATCCCACTTCCAGACATCACCCCCACGCCTGCCCCGGGGCCAGCCCCACCACAGAGAGGCCGGTTGGTTCCCGCTCACCTCTGTGCCGTCCCTTCCCGACCTGACCCCAGTGCAGGGGATAAGCTTCAGACAAGTCTTTCCATGTCCCTCTGCATGACAATAGACTTCCTCCCCTCTCCCATTCCACAGGCCCACCCGGGACATCCACCTTTGTCATTAGCTCAGGAGAGGATGCAAGATGAGAATCTCTGCTATTGTGTGGGGAGACTCAGTTTCCCGGGTTTCCCCCATGGACACATGTTCTTCAGCTGGGTCTGATTTTCTCCAGACAAGCTGTCTTGGGAAGGATTTGGCCAGCCCTAAGAACCTGAAGGGAAAGGGCGGAGGGGGGTTCTCTCTCTGCCCCGACAGCCCCGAGCTGGGTCGGTCCCTCAGACCCGGCCAGGGGCAGCCCATCCCCCGGCGCCCTTCCCCGGGGCATCCAAGGGCAGGCTCGGTGCCAGCACCACCCCGCTCGCCACTGCCCGACCATCGTCCTCCCTCGGGGGGCCTGGGCAGGACAGGGACCCGGCTGTGGGAGGCCTCCAGATCTCAGGCCTGGCACACCCCGTTTACCAGGCTGCTTCCTCCTCTGACGGGGGCCCAGCACACGCCCCAGGAGACTTGGCAGCCGCCCCCAGGGCTCTAGCCTCTGGAACTCGTCCCCTTGGAAGGGGCCTGGGCCCAGGTGCCAGTTCGGCTGGTCGGCCAGCCTCCTTTGGAGAAAGCAGGCAAGCCGAGCCAGGCTTGCAGTGGCCCTGGCGTGACACCTGCCACCTCAGGCAGAGGGCCTCCCGCGTGCCCTCCATGGCGGGTTTCTCCCCGGAGCCGTGGCCTGGGCACTAGGAAGGCCGGGCCTCCCCGACTCCCGGGAGGAGGGGCTAGCCCACTTGCGCCCTGGCCCCCAAACCCTCTGGTGCCATCTGCCTGTCTCGGCACTTCTGACTCCACAGAGCCTTTCCTACATCTGGGCTGCCTGCCGTGGCAAAGTGCAGGCGTGGGGTGAGGCCATGGCTTTGTCTTTCCAGGAAAAAATGAGCCCCTGGCCGAAGCAGCAGGCCCAGGCAGAGCCTTGAGCTTGAAGCCCAGTAGGTCTGTGGCCCTCAGGGCCAGAGCCATGCTTTCAAGGCAGGGAAGCGGCCTGCAAGCTGAGTGGGAGTGGGGGAGGGGAGGGAGACAGCTGAAGCCGAGTCCAGAAGGGCGGCGATGGAAGAGCTGCAGCTGGGTCAGAGCCTGGAGGGAGGGCGGGGCCTTCACTGAGGACCCCCCCCCCCGGAGGCCAGCCCTAGGCCCCGGCAGTCGCGCATGCGCCCTTGGCCTGTGCGGTGTGTGGGGGGTTGAACCCAAGCCCGCAGGGCTCCCGGAGCGGCCAGAGAAAGAAGGGCCCATGGAGAGGTAGGCGAGGTGGGCAGGGGGCGCCACCCTTACTCTGCTCAGCTCCCTGAGGGAGAGAGAGAGAGACAGAGACAGAGAGAGAGATCCCTGACCTCTGAGTCTCTGCCTCCACCGCTGGCTGGTGCCAACTCACGCGCCATCCCACTTCCAGACATCACCCCCACGCCTGCCCCGGGGCCAGCCCCACCACAGAGAGGCCGGTTGGTTCCCGCTCACCTCTGTGCCGTCCTTCCCGACCTGACCCCAGTGCAGGGGATAAGCTTCAGACAAGTCTTTCCATGTCCCTCTGCATGACAATAGACTTCCTCCCCTCTCCCATTCCACAGGCCCACCCGGGACATCCACCTTTGTCATTAGCTCAGGAGAGGATGCAAGATGAGAATCTCTGCTATTGTGTGGGGAGACTCAGTTTCCCGGGTTTCCCCCATGGACACATGTTCTTCAGCTGGGTCTGATTTTCTCCAGACAAGCTGTCTTGGGAAGGATTTGGCCAGCCCTAAGAACCTGAAGGGAAAGGGCGGAGGGGGGTTCTCTCTCTGCCCCCGACAGCCCCGAGCTGGGTCGGTCCCTCAGACCCGGCCAGGGGCAGCCCATCCCCCGGCGCCCTTCCCCGGGGCATCCAAGGGCAGGCTCGGTGCCAGCACCACCCCGCTCGCCACTGCCCGACCATCGTCCTCCCTCGGGGGGCCTGGGCAGGACAGGGACCCGGCTGTGGGAGGCCTCCAGATCTCAGGCCTGGCACACCGTTTACCAGGCTGCTTCCTCCTCTGACGGGGGCCCAGCACACGCCCCAGGAGACTTGGCAGCCGCCCCCAGGGCTCTAGCCTCTGGAACTCGTCCCCTTGGAAGGGGCCTGGCCCAGGTGCCAGGTTCGGCTGGTCGGCCAGCCTCCTTTGGAGAAAGCAGGCAAGCCGAGCCAGGCTTGCAGTGGCCCTGGCGTGACACCTGCCACCTCAGGCAGAGGGCCTCCCGCGTGCCCTCCATGGCGGGTTTCTCCCCGGAGCCGTGGCCTGGGCACTAGGAAGGCCGGGCCTCCCCGACTCCCGGAGGAGGGGCTAGCCCAGTTGCGCCCTGGCCCCCAAACCCTCTGGTGCCATCTGCCTGTCTCGGCACTTCTGACTCCACACAGCCTTTCCTACATCTGGGCTGCCTGCCGTGGCAAAGTGCAGGCGTGGGGTGAGGCCATGGCTTTGTCTTTCCAGGAAAAAATGAGCCCCTGGCCGAAGCAGCAGGCCCAGGCAGAGCCTTGAGCTTGAAGCCCAGTAGGTCTGTGGCCCTCAGGCCAGAGCCATGCTTTCAAGGCAGGGAAGCGGCCTGCAAGCTGAGTGGGAGTGGGGGAGGGGAGGGAGACAGCTGAAGCCGAGTCCAGAAGGGCGGCGATGGAAGAGCTGCAGCTGGGTCAGAGCCTGGAGGGAGGGCGGGGCCTTCACTGAGGACCCCCCCACCCCCCCCAGGCCAGCCCTAGGCCCCGGCGGTCGCGCATGCGCCCTTGGCCTGTGCGGTGTGTGGGGGCTTGAACCCAAGCCCGCAGGGCTCCCGGAGCGGCCAGAGAAAGAAGGGCCCATGGAGAGGTAGGCGAGGTGGGCAGGGGGCGCCACCTTACTCTCTTCAGCTCCCTGAGGGAGAGAGACAGAGACAGAGACAGAGAGAGAGATCCCTGACCTCTAAGTCTCTGCCTCCACCGCTGGCTGGTGCCAAATCACGCGCCATCCCACTTCCAGCCATCACCCCCATGCCTGCCCCGGGGCCAGCCCCACCACAGAGAGGCCGGTTGGTTCCTGCTCACCTCTGTGCCGTCCCTTCCCGACCTGACCCCAGTGCAGGGGATAAGCTTCAGACAGTCTTTCCATGTCCCTCTGCATGACAATAGACTTCCTCCCCTCTCCCATTCCACAGGCCCACCCACCCGGGACATCCACCTTTGTCATTAGCTCAGGAGAGGATGCAAGATGAGAATCTCTGCTATTGTGTGGGAGACTCAGTTTCCGGGTTTCCCCCATGGACACATGTTCTTCAGCTGGGTCTGATTTTCTCCAGACAAGCTGTCTTGGGAAGGATTTGGCCAGCCCTAAGAACCTGAAGGGAAAGGGCGGAGGGGGGTTCTCTCTCTGCCCCCGACAGCCCCGAGCTGGGTCGGTCCCTCAGACCTGGCCAGGGGCAGCCCATCCCCCGGCGCCCTTCCCCGGGGCATCCAAGGGCAGGCTCGGCGCCCAGCCCCACCCCGCTCGCCACTGCCCGACCATCGTCCTCCCTCGGGGGGCCTGGGCAGGACAGGGACCCGGGTGTGGGAGGCCTCCAGATCTCAGGCCTGGCACACCGTTTACCAGGCTGCTTCCTCCTCTGACGGGGGCCCAGCACACGCCCCAGAGACTTGGCAGCCGCCCCCAGGGCTCTAGCCTCTGGAACTCGTCCCCTTGGAAGGGGCCTGGCCCAGGTGCCAGGTTCGGCTGGTCGGCCAGCCTCCTTTGGAGAAAGCAGGCAAGCCGAGCCAGGCTTGCAGTGGCCCTGGCGTGACACCTGCCACCTCAGGCAGAGGGCCTCCCGCGTGCCCTCCATGGCGGGTTTCTCCCCGGAGCCGTGGCCTGGGCACTAGGAAGGCCGGGGCCTCCCCGACTCCCGGGAGGAGGGGGCTAGCCCAGTTGCGCCCTGGCCCCCAAACCCTCTGGTGCCATCTGCCTGTCTTGGCACTTCTGACTCCACACAGCCTTTCCTACATCTGGGCTGCCTGCCGTGGCAAAGTGCAGGCGTGGGTGAGGCCATGGCTTTGTCTTTCCAGGAAAAAATGAGCCCCTGGCCGAAGCAGCAGGCCCAGGCAGAGCCTTGAGCTTGAAGCCCAGTAGGTCTGTGGCCCTCAGGGCCAGAGCCATGCTTTCAAGGCAGGGAAGCGGCCTGCAAGCTGAGTGGGAGTGGGGAAGGGGAGGGAGACAGCTGAAGCCGAGTCCAGAAGGGCGGCGATGGAAGAGCTGCAGCTGGGTCAGAGCCTGGAGGGAGGGCGGGGCCTTCACTGAGGACCCCCCCCACCCCCCCCCCCCGAGGCCAGCCCTAGGCCCCGGCGGTCGCGCATGCGCCCTTGGCCTGTGCCGGTGTGTGGGGGCTTGAACCCAAGCCCGCAGGGCTCCCGGAGCGGCCAGAGAAAGAAGGGCCCATGGAGAGGTAGGCGAGGTGGGCAGGGGGCGCCACCTTACTCTCTTCAGCTCCCTGAGGGAGAGAGACAGAGACAGAGACAGAGAGAGAGATCCCTGACCTCTGAGTCTCTGCCTCCACCGCTGGCTGGTGCCAAATCACGCGCCATCCCACTTCCAGCCATCACCCCCATGCCTGCCCCGGGGCCAGCCCCACCACAGAGAGGCCGGTTGGTTCCTGCTCACCTCTGTGCCGTCCCTTCCCCGACCTGACCCCAGTGCAGGGGATAAGCTTCAGACAAGTCTTTCCATGTCCCTCTGCATGACAATAGACTTCCTCCCCTCTCCCATTCCACAGGCCCACCCACCCGGGACATCCACCTTTGTCATTAGCTCAGGAGAGGATGCAAGATGAGAATCTCTGCTATTGTGTGGGGAGACTCAGTTCCCGGGTTTCCCCCATGGACACATGTTCTTCAGCTGGGTCTGATTTTCTCCAGACAAGCTGTCTTGGGAAGGATTTGGCCAGCCCTAAGAACCTGAAGGGAAAGGGCGGAGGGGGGTTCTCTCTCTGCCCCGACAGCCCCGAGCTGGGTCGGTCCCTCAGACCTGGCCAGGGCAGCCCATCCCCCGGCGCCCTTCCCCGGGCATCCAAGGGCAGGCTCGGCGCCAGCCCCACCCCGCTCGCCACTGCCCGACCATCGTCCTCCCTCGGGGGGCCTGGGCAGGACAGGGACCCGGGTGTGGGAGGCCTCCAGATCTCAGGCCTGGCACACCGTTTACCAGGCTGCTTCCTCCTCTGACGGGGGCCCAGGCACACGCCCCAGGAGACTTGGCAGCCGCCCCCAGGGCTCTAGCCTCTGGAACTCGTCCCCTTGGAAGGGGCCTGGCCCAGGTGCCAGGTTCGGCTGGTCGGCCAGCCTCCTTTGGAGAAAGCAGGCAAGCCGAGCCAGGCTTGCAGTGGCCCTGGCGTGACACCTGCCACCTCAGGCAGAGGGCCTCCCGCGTGCCCTCCATGGCGGGTTTCTCCCCGGAGCCGTGGCCTGGGCACTAGGAAGGCCGGGCCTCCCCGACTCCCGGGAGGAGGGGCTAGCCCAGTTGCGCCCTGGCCCCCAAACCCTCTGGTGCCATCTGCCTGTCTTGGCACTTCTGACTCCACAGAGCCTTTCCTACATCTGGGCTGCCTGCCGTGGCAAAGTGCAGGCGTGGGGTGAGGCCATGGCTTTGTCTTTCCAGGAAAAAATGAGCCCCTGGCCGAAGCAGCAGGCCCAGGCAGAGCCTTGAGCTTGAAGCCCAGTAGGTCTGTGGCCCTCAGGGCCAGAGCCATGCTTTCAAGGCAGGGAAGCGGCCTGCAAGCTGAGTGGGAGTGGGGAAGGGGAGGGAGACAGCTGAAGCCGAGTCCAGAAGGGCGGCGATGGAAGAGCTGCAGCTGGGTCAGAGCCTGGAGGGAGGGCGGGGCCTTCACTGAGGACCCCCCCCCCCCCCCCCCCGAGGCCAGCCCTAGGCCCCGGCGGTCGCGCATGCGCCCTTGGCCTGTGCGGTGTGTGGGGGCTTGAACCCAAGCCCGCAGGGCTCCCGGAGCGGCCAGAGAAAGAAGGGCCCATGGAGAGGTAGGCGAGGTGGGCAGGGGGCGCCACCTTACTCTCTTCAGCTCCCGGAGGGAGAGAGACAGAGACAGAGACAGAGAGAGAGATCCCTGACCTCTGAGTCTCTGCCTTCACCGCTGGCTGGTGCCAACTCACGCGCCATCCCACTTCCAGCCATCACCCCCACGCCTGCCCCGGGGCCAGCCCCACCACAGAGAGGCCGGTTGGTTCCTGCTCACCTCTGTGCCGTCCCTTTCCCGACCTGACCCCAGTGCAGGGATAAGCTTCAGACAAGTCTTTCCATGTCCCTCTGCATGACAATAGACTTCCTCCCCTCTCCCATTCCACAGGCCCACCCACCCGGGGACATCCACCTTTGTCATTAGCTCAGGAGAGGATGCAAGATGAGAATCTCTGCTATTGTGTGGGGAGACTCAGTTTCCCGGGTTTCCCCCATGGACACATGTTCTTCAGCTGGGTCTGATTTTCTCCAGACAAGCTGTCTTGGGAAGGATTTGGCCAGCCCTAAGAACCTGAAGGGAAAGGGCGGAGGGGGGTTCTCTCTCTGCCCCCGACAGCCCCGAGCTGGGTCGGTCCCTCAGACCTGGCCAGGGGCAGCCCATCCCCCGGCGCCCTTCCCCGGGGCATCAAGGGCAGGCTCGGCGCCAGCCCCACCCCGCTCGCCACTGCCCGACCATCGTCCTCCCTCGGGGGGCCTGGGCAGGACAGGGACCCGGGTGTGGGAGGCCTCCAGATCTCAGGCCTGGCACACCCGTTTACCAGGCTTGCTTCCTCCTCTGACGGGGGCCCAGCACACGCCCCAGGAGACTTGGCAGCCGCCCCCAGGGCTCTAGCCTCTGGAACTCGTCCCCTTGGAAGGGGCCTGGCCAGGTGCCAGGTTCGGCTGGTCGGCCAGCCTCCTTTGGAGAAAGCAGGCAAGCCGAGCCAGGCTTGCAGTGGCCCTGGCGTGACACCTGCCACCTCAGGCAGAGGGCCTCCCGCGTGCCCTCCATGGCGGGTTTCTCCCCGGAGCCGTGGCCTGGGCACTAGGAAGGCCGGGCCTCCCCGACTCCCGGGAGGAGGGGCTAGCCCAGTTGCGCCCTGGCCCCCAAACCCTCTGGTGCCATCTGCCTGTCTTGGCACTTCTGACTCCACAGAGCCTTTCCTACATCTGGGCTGCCTGCCGTGGCAAAGTGCAGGCGTGGGGTGAGGCCATGGCTTTGTCTTTCCAGGAAAAAAATGAGCCCCTGGCCGAAGCAGCAGGCCCAGGCAGAGCCTTGAGCTTGAAGCCCAGTAGGTCTGTGGCCCTCAGGGCCAGAGCCATGCTTTCAAGGCAGGGAAGCGGCCTGCAAGCTGAGTGGGAGTGGGGAAGGGGAGGGAGACAGCTGAAGCCGAGTCCAGAAGGGCGGCGATGAAGAGCTGCAGCTGGGTCAGAGCCTGGAGGGAGGGCGGGGCCTTCACTGAGGACCCCCCCACCCCCCCCCCCCCGAGGCCAGCCCTAGGCCCCGGCGGTCGCGCATGCGCCCTTGGCCTGTGCGGTGTGTGGGGGCTTGAACCCAAGCCCGCAGGGCTCCCGGAGCGGCCAGAGAAAGAAGGGCCCATGGAGAGGTAGGCGAGGTGGGCAGGGGCGCCACCTTACTCTCTTCAGCTCCCGGAGGGAGAGAGACAGAGACAGAGACAGAGAGAGAGATCCCTGACCTCTGAGTCTCTGCCTTCACCGCTGGCTGGTGCCAACTCACGCGCCATCCCACTTCCAGCCATCACCCCCACGCCTGCCCCGGGGCCAGCCCCACCACAGAGAGGCCGGTTGGTTCCTGCTCACCTCTGTGCCGTCCCTTCCCGACCTGACCCCAGTGCAGGGGATAAGCTTCAGACAAGTCTTTCCATGTCCCTCTGCATGACAATAGACTTCCTCCCCTCTCCCATTCCACAGGCCCACCCACCCGGGACATCCACCTTTGTCATTAGCTCAGGA